>NW_027368021.1:0-52870 GCF_046119375.1 Phyllobates terribilis | reverse complement strand
CTCTACTCTGTTTATGTGATTTGTGAATTAGCTCGTTAGGTTTCCGGCTCCTCTTATGGCAGTTTGTACTGAACGATAATTAAGTATGCTTTCGATTTTTATATCTGTGAGAGCCTTACTAACCTGACTTTTCCTTACTTCAGTTGCTTGATGTTCTCTCTTAAGCTTTGTTTGACGTCTTAGCTAGCAAGCGCACTCTACTATCTTTCTTACCGTATGACTTTGCTTTGAATTTTTCGATGATGTCAAAAGGGGGAAAAACACAGGTAAATTCCTCTTTGATTAAGGGGGAAGTATGAGATCGTGCTTGAATTCAGGGGGAATTGAAAACTGGTATGGTTAAGTACCTTGGTAAGTTACTTTGATCCAATTCCGAATCTGAATACTTGATTAAATTGATATTATTGCCTTCATTTTAGTCACTTAAGAAAGTATTCATGAGCTTACCTGTTTACAGTTTGTCATCATCAAAAAGGGGGCAATTGTTAGTTGAGCTTTAATCATCTTGTTAAAGCTTAATCTATTTCTCTTTGTTTTGATGATAACAAACTAATATGTTTAATCTCTTAGTGTTTTTAAGCCTTCCAGGTCATTGCCATATTTGTAAGGATGCGCTTAAGTCACTTAGAGATGCGCTTGACTGGTCACAGTCGCACTTAACACCAAGCGGAGAAAGTAAGTTTCGCACACAGTGTTTTAATAAATCCATTCAAGACCAAGAAGTAAGAGTGATCGAGCTTCAAGGGCGTAGAGACGCGCTTGAATGAAGTTGAAGAAAGTTGACCACGAGGTTCCACTGAAGGTTAGGGTGTGCCAGAGCGCAGGAGAACAAATCTGCACGCTACGAAAGCTGGTAAAGCGGGAGAGTGCAAGTTGCGTGCACAGGAAGGTGCGAGAAGAACTTCACACTCTTTGGGACGCCACTCTAGGGATCGCCAGCGTGGCAAGAGTTTGTTAGAGCTTGAAGCACACGGATTGCTTATGTGGCGTGGATCAACACATGAAGAACAAAACCAATTCACTCCAAGCCGTTGATTAATTCTGGTGAAGCAATTAAGGCACACGGATTGATGAGGTGGCATTGTGTTTAGTCTTTGTTTGTTACACGGTTGAGTTATAGGTTTAGCTTCAGACTTGTGTATAAATAGAGTACTATTTCATTCACTCTAGGGATTGCAATCGTAGGGAATATAGGAAGCTAGAGAGAGCTTAAGAGATATTTCATTTATAATCAGAGAGTGTTGAGAGTGCCTTTGTTCTTCAGAGCTGAATTGAGAGTATTGTAGAGAGAGTGCTTACGAGTGAGCTTCTCGTGTTGAAGCGAGAGATTGTAATCACTTCTTAATCAATACAAGTGTAGTGGTGAGTTTTATCCCGAGTCAGCTAGTGACTTAGGGTTCTCACCGTTTGGAAATTCTTGTGTGTGCAAATATAGGTGCGCTTTAACAACTTAAAGCGCGCTTTATTGTCTGTCTAACCTCTTCCGCACTTAAGGACTTTAGTAAATTCATTACTAATAGTTCATCATAGGTTAAGCGCAAGCCAGCATTCAAAGCGCAATTGAATCCTTGTTAAGCGCAACTAAGGCTTAATGAACCTTAGTGACAGAGAACAATAGCTGATCAAAACACGTGTTTTCTACTTTGGTAACGTGTTATTTCCAACACAGACAAAAGGCACGAGTGTATTCCGAGAACGCTCAAGGTAAAGTTGACTACCCGGCTACATTGATTATTAAGCTAACTTGACTTGTTTGTTGTCTAGTGTGTTATCATGAACAATCCAGGTGACGGAGACTCTGTAAATGGCTCACAAAGAGGATCGAGGATCCCTGTAAGGCCTATAAGAGAGGCACCCACACATCAAATCCACACTCATGAGCCAGAGATGATGGTTCTCTTGAGGAACTTGACCGAGCAAGTCACTACACTTGCTGGAAGAATCAACACTATGGAGTCTAGGATGGTTCCACCAGCTCCACCCACCACTAAGGATCCCTACACACTTTGAAGTAGGAGAAGGATCAAGGAGACCCCTTCCACCTCAAGAAGATGTGTTCTCTAACCAAAGGCAACAAGACCTTGAGTACCAAAGGAGGTACCACATACCCACACCTCCACCAAGAGCTAGAGTCACACAAGAGCCACCCTTGCCGCCTATAAGGACACCAAGAGAGGTACATCCTGGTTACAACCCTTACTTAAGGCAAGATGAGTTTGCTCATGAAATTCATGAGGATACCAATGATGATTACACCATGTGGGGAAGGAGGCCTAGGAACATGCAAAGGCCAAGAGATGAAGATGGTCTAGGAAGGGTCAAGGTGACCATTCCTTCATTTCAGGGACGATGTGATCCAGATGTGTACATGGAGTGGGAAGAAAAGATTGAGCAAGTGTGGATGTGCCACAACTTTCCAGAAGCAAGGAAGATCCAATTAGCAGCCCTAGAGTTTCAAGGCTATGCCATGAAGTGGTGGAGACATTTGGTGAAGGAGAGAAGGCTACATCATGAGCCACCAGTTGAGACATGGGATGAGATGAGGGCATTGCTAACAGGGAGGTTCATCCCTGCCCATTACTCCAGAGAACTCAAGCAAAGACTTGAAACCATCAAGCAAGGATCTATGAGTGCGGAAGAAGCCTTTAATACCATGCAAGTGGCTATGATCAAGGCGAACGTCCATGAATATGAAGAGGTCACTATGGCTAGGTACCTCAGAATCCTACACCCTAGCCTAGCCTATGAGGTTGACATGTATCCCTACCACAACTCCTGAGTTACTTCACAAAGCTATGCAAGTGGAGAAGAAGTTCAAAGCTAAGAATTCAAGCAACCTAAGACGAAGTGGTGCCGGTTCTACTAGCACTTGGAAGAACCCTAGGAGTGATCCTATGCAGCCTACTCCTAGAGACCATGGTGCACACAAGGAGGCTCCAAAAAAGCCTCAAACAAGCTTAGAACCAAGGCCCCCAGGCCCCTTCTCCAACAACAAAGGAAGTACTACTCCTTCTAACTCTACTTTGAATCCTAGAACTAGTTCCATTGAATGCCTTAAGTGTAAAGGCAAAGGTCATTATGCTAGAGATTGTCCTAACAAAAGAACTATGATCTTAAATCATCTAGGACAATAAGAATCTGAAAGTGAACAAGAAAATGACCCTATTGATGAGCATGATAATGATGACCTAGGAGATGATAATAGAGATGAATATGAGTTTGAACGAGGTGAAAGTTTGTTGTGTAAGAAAGTGTTGCATGCTAATACCCAAGAGGTAGAGGATAACCAGAGAGAAAACTTGTTTCATACTAGGTGTGTAGTTAAGGATAAGGTTTGTTATGTGATAATTGATGGTGGTAGTTGTTGTAATATAGCTAGCACTGATATGGTTAACAAGTTGAACCTTAGTACCTTCCATCACCCTAGGCCTTACAAATTGCATTGGATGAATGAATGTGGTGAACTTAAAGTTTATAGACAATGTAAGGTAGCTATGAAACTAGGAGCTTATGAGTACACGGTCCTATGTGATGTCTTGCCTATGAATGCATGCCATATCTTGTTAGGTAGACCATGGCAACATGATAACAAAGTGATCCATGATGGGTATACCAATAAGCATACATTTCATTTTCATGGAAAACAAGTTACTTTGGTGCCTATTACTCCTTTACATATTAGTGAACCTGAAGAATATAGGAGGGCAAAGGATCAAGGGAGTTCCAAGAACAAGGCATGGAAGAATGAAGAGACAAGTGAGAAAGTGGAGAAAAGAAGCCGGGCGAACAAGCTTACTACCCCGGGAAACAGACTTACTACACCGACCACGGAGAGTAACAGGGCTCTTTTCTCTCAGCAAAACAACCTTCTTGTAACCAAGGAAGAACTCATGGAGCAATGCTGGCCTCCAGATCTTAGGCTCATGAGCCATACAAATGCCAACACCTTAACTCATGAAGAGGTGTTATAGGGACTTCCAAGATGTACCTTAGATGTGTTGAAGGAGTATGACAAGATGCTTGATGACCAATATGATGATATGGAGTCCTTATTGCCTATGGAGGATGAAGGCTTGAGGTCAAGCCCTTTTTAAGAAAGGGAGGATGATGGAGGACCATCTAAAAGCCTAATAAAGGACCCCATGATGAGCCAAGCCCCGGACCCATGACAAGATCAAGGGCAAAGAAGCCTAGAAGTGACCCTACAACCCTCATTGGCAAGGTAACTTCTGGCTTAGCTATGGATGAGCACAGGCCATTGTGGAACCCCAAACCAGTTCTATGCCTTATATTAGGCATCCCCCAACACATTTTATGTTGTCTAAGTGACCTACAAAGGTCATCTATCTAGCTAGATTTCCCTTCCAAAATCAGTTTGTGTTGAAGTTGTGTTTTGAACATTACCCGGTTACATGTTTTGTGTGGGCCCTTAGCTCCTTGATCACACCAGATCTCAAGAGGATTTCTAAGGGTAAAATAGACTTCATTTCCCCTAGTTTCAGTTGGTAGAAGGCCGAACCTTGGTTCGAGTATTTAAGTTAGAATTTCAGTTGTAACAGACAATTTTTGCAAAGTTAAAGTGAATGGAAGTTATCAACCGGTTGGTTGTTTTTCATGGTGAGATGCTATGAATTGTGAAGCTGGGCCTTCATGTGTGTGTTGTAGGCTACAAGATCAAGCTAATGTCAGAATGAGATGGGAGCATTAACCTTGTCTTTTGGTCGCCTCTAGGTGCTATTGAACCGGGGTTCATGTGTGTCTAGTTAAAGCTCTAGATTGCCTATTGACCGGCCTATTGTGTTTTGGTGAGATGCCAAGGTGTCTTAGGTAGATTTGGAGGTAAGTTATCTTGAGGTTAAACCTATCTAAGTCGTCATTGAGTCCAGGTTAGTTTCCCTTTAATGTCCATTGTTGAGTCTAGTGTAGGTTTGCTTCATTTTGTTGCATTTGTTGTTTGAATTCTGATTTGTGTTCTTAACCAATTTGAGTGATTTGAGTAGCTTGGTGAGCCTAGGTCGTCTAAGCAGGGAGACCCTGTATCAGTTGAGCATGTACAGTTAGTACACTATAAGTGCATTACAGGCTTTGGAAGTATAATTGATCCAGGAAATATTAGTTCTCATGTAATTAAGGTTTGGTTTAATCTAGGTCAAACCTGATCTCAAATTAATTCAGCTAGTCGTCCTGATTCTTGTTGGTTAATTTGAGGTCTTCACATCTTGATCTTCAATCACCTCTAACGTACACTTTCCTGTACGGTAGTAGAAACCTTGGAACCGCCGAAGTGGATTGAGTATCTCCTCCTTTTGCGAATCTGCAAATTGCCTCCTTGCTCCATTCCGGCTCCAACTTCCTCCATGTAGATGAGGGTGTGAGAACTGCGCATCTATAGATCAAGTTATGGCAATAAGGTTTCCATCAAAAGATCGATCACAAACCGGATAAAGGATTGAATCGCGTAAACGCTTTCCGTAATCAAATTTCGCCCCTTATCAAGCCTTAGGGTATCCACGAAATTTTAAGTGGGATAAGACAAACCAAACCGATCCAAATCGAGGCTTTTGATTAGGATCGAACTCTAAAGAGATATAGTACTTTTGGAGTTTCGACTTTTTATATGAAAGATTAAGTTCGATCAACCCGACTACTATGTCCTAGAACCCTTTATATAGGAAACTCCCAATGTTCATTTATGGAACTTACATGACGGTTATGACAGTTACCAAGCGGTTACAACTGGCTTCCCTAACAGTTACCTCGTCAAGAAAACATCCCTGGCGGTTACCAGTGGTTACCAACGGTTACCGACGGTTACACACGTAGTGGCACACATTCAGACTCCCAATGTTCATTTATGGAAGTTACATGACGGTTATGCCAGTTACCAAGTGGTTACAACTAACTTCCCTGACAGTTACCTCGTCAGGGAACTGACCCTAGCAGTTACCAACGGTTACCGATGGTTAAACACGTAGTGGCACATGTTCTGGTGGTTACAACTGACCACTCACACGCACATTCTCAATTGATCACATGGTTGACCAATTTAAACATTATTCCCTCACATGGACATATCCCTCACATGCACATGTCACTCGCAGGGACGCTTTCCTCACAGGGAGACTTCCCTCACAGGGACACTTCCCTCACATATAACTATTAGCTCAAAGGGAATTGGACGTGTTAACCTTAAATGTTGTCATCCAAGACTCGAATCTGTTTACACAAGTGTGTACTCCACACCCCCTAACTTATGTTATAACGAAATGAGCTCACATAGTGTAGTATGAATCCCGATCAGACTAAATAGCATTGTTCTTTACATAGAAAAATCATGATAACACTAAAATTATCAACATTCCTCCCCCATTTTAGTGTAATCATTCACAAAATTATAAGTCCTACTCCCAAACTCATGCATAAACGAAGATGTCACAAGGATTGAATTTCCGCTTAGTGCAGTTACACATTCAAAATACCCCAGAAATCATGGTGTCACAAAGATTGAACCAATCAACCGCTCTTGGGTACATCAAGATAACACACACACGAGTTACCGTACATCTTATAAAGTCTCCCTTGACTCATTTTTAGCCTTGAGTCCATATCCATTCATGGTGTATCTGAAGCCAAACCCAAAATTCATGAAGCGGCCAAACTTCACACTTACATAGGTAGATCCTTTATGGGTAAAGATACCCTCATTGTGCACCTACAATTTACTTTTTCAAAGGAACTATTAAGAAGACTTTGTCTTCAACCTCCTCCATGTAGGTACTAAGCACATACTCGAGGATCATTCATTTGTGCTTTTTCAGTTTCTAGGTGTGGGCTTTCTACATTGAATTCTTTCTCTAACGCTAGTTAGGTCGGAATTGGGTGTCCCACCACTAGAAAGCTATACGGGTTCTTTCATTCCATCCCCTCAACCATCCTCTTCGTCAAGAGGTAGGCTAAACATTTAATCAACCGAATTGATACAACTGAATTAACATTATATCACATGAGCTGGAGCTATGAACCATGCTATACTTTATGTCCAAAGGACATAACTTCTTATAGAACATATCATTGTTTACCGCTGGCCGGAGTATAGTTACCACATAATAATTTCAGTTTCGGTCTTGAAGAAATATGGTAGGATTAACTCCTTAGTTACCATCCATAAACTTAGAAACAGCTAAAGCTACCAATTCACTTCCACTGTCAAACACAAGACACTATATCGTTACTTACAAAGTATATGATTGATACTTCCCTCAAGTGGAATAAATCACATCCGATTCCTTACTAGGAACAAACCAATTCCACAGAGTTCACAAATCCCTTCATGGGAATTACTCATCCACTTTAACTTAATGATCCAATCCGCATATAAATTGTTCCTTCATATCCAAGGAATGATTTGACATAATGAAGATCTATTCATGATCTTACTCAAGTACTGGAATCTCCATCGCAATTGTCTTATATACAAAACTTCCAATACGACCAATGTAACCAAGAGCCATGGTCTAGTCATACTACTTATACTTGTTAAATCACGACCAAAAAGGTGTCTTTAACTTTACACATATTTCAATGTGGCATTCCGTATACACTCGGTTCATAAAGATGAGTACTTTGAGCAAAATATCCTCATGTCAACTTATGAGAGACATAATCTTTAAGCTCTAATACAGGAGATAGGAAACGACGAAACCAAGGACACGCTTCCCTGGGAGGGAACATTCCTAAGAAGGGATATCTCCTTTCAAAGGATATTTCCTTTTCGTCTAGTCACAATCCTAATTTCAAGGATCATCCTAATGATAGGGCTAAACTTACCCACAAGCGTATGAGATCAATTGTAGCTTTTCAAGTGTCTTTCCCACGAGGACAAAGTAGTACCTTTTGTAACTAAACTGGTAAGCTAAGTCGTAATAAGGGAATTTGGTGATTATGCTACGAAAACTAGAAAACAGAACTTTTGGAAGAATATGTGAATGAGAAATATCTAGGACCAAGGATCACCACAACAACTTCTTGGTAGATTACTAGATGCGTTTATCAAATAATATCATGGACTTTGTTTGACGGTAAGCAATCAAATATATCTACTAATTCCTTTCAGACAATAGTAGGCGTATCTAAACTCCAACTAACAATCATTGTCGTGCAAAGTTAATCAAGCATAGACTAATAGGCACTTAGAAACTAGAACTAGACCGGGTTAACATCCACTTTCTTGCTCAATTAAGTCCAACCTAACCTAGGTTTCTATGATTACTTATGTCTCCACAAGAACAAACAAGTCCATTCTAGGTAATCCAACATAAATAATCTCCTTTCAGACTCATGCCATGTCTAATTGAAATCTATAGGTATCTCCTTTCAGACTCAACCTAATAGAATTCTAATTGATAATCTCAACCTCAATAAGAACCCTAGAATCAAATCAAGCAAGAATCCATGCCATCAAAGACAAACACAAGAACAAAATCTACCAATTCATTGTTAGAATCACCCCAATCCTAGAAATATGGATTTAGCTATGCATAATGGGAGAAACAATCAAAAACATCATAAGAATAGAGAAATTCATAGATCTAGATGAGAATAAGAGAAATACTTGATTCAATCTAGAACATAAAACTCCAATCCTTGAGAAATCTTCAATAATCTCCACAAATTGCAAAACTAGGTCTTTCAAAGTAACTATAGAGAGATAGAGAGGGAGGTGGATAGATGGTCTATAAACACGGTCTAAAACACCTTTTTATAACTCTCCAAAGGTCATTTAAAAGTAACCCCCAAAGAAGTCCAAGAGTTCCAAGGCAAAACATAAGTTTTCGGAAGAGGAGTCCCGCTACTCGGCCCGTTACTCGGCCGAGTAGTGGGCCGAGTAAGCCTCTGAGACAGAGGCAATAGCTGGATACACGGCCTCATACTTGGCCGAGTAAGAGGCCGAGTATCCCTATGGGGTGGCTCACTCAAACACTGATCCATTGTCTTGCTCCCATCCTTCCTTCAGCCCTTCTTCCTTAGGTTCCTGCCTCGCTTATTCTTTGACTCAAACACCATTCCATGGACACTCATGAACTCCAAGGAAAACACCTCCAAATCACCTATAATCATCAAACAAAAGAGTAGATACCGACTCTACGAAGAAAACTAAGAAAATAAGATAAAATAAGACTAGAAAGACGCAAAACGACTCTACTAAGACGTAATAAACATCACCTAAACTAGACTAAAATGCATGCTATCAAATTCCCCAAAGCTTGAACCTTGCTTGTCCCAAGAAAGCACACGTCAACTAATCCAAGTAATATACAAAAGAGGTATCTATCCAAGTGACATACGATTGATAACATCGAAAGATCAAACAGAAAATAAATCCCTTCCTAGCATGCTTCTCAATCAATGACAAGAATATATTAGTTCCTCCACTCTAGACCTCACAGGAATAATAGAACATGTCACTCACACTCATATATGTAGGTATGTGTTTCACTCAATGTTATATCTCAACTTTGAATGATAACTACCATAAGCTTGCAACCAAATCTAGATCTCCAAGGCTAGGTAGAATGCAAAACACAATCATGAGACATACAAGGGGTTGTAATGGGGCCAAGGTACTCTATAAGGCATGGATGAAATTTTTGGCCATGTGGTGCAAAATCTAGGAGATATGAACTTCATATGAAAATAACACCAACTCAATTGATATTACAATAAGCACAAATACACAACCTAACCCAAGATCTATCGAATTGTTTATTTGATGCTTCTTTTCTTCTTTTTCACTTATTTCCTCTTTTTTTGTTCTTTTTCTTTCATCTCTTTTTTGTATTCTCTTTCTTCCTTTGTAACGAAAAAGAAGGGAGCAAATTGGATATAAACAACAAGATAACGCTCTATAATCAAACATCATTAACCACCCCATCATCTACCATTCCCCCAAGCTTGTCTCGCATCCACACAAAGTAAAGAGAAGTTCAAACCCCTAGATAGGTAAGATATAAATTTAAGCCCGGATTACTTTTGTGGAGCTAACAAAGATAGGCTATAAGGCCCAAAGGGCTACAAGAGAAGGATATCAATTCAAGGGCAGTCAAGGATAATATGGGCTCATAAAAATATAATGTCTCAATCAGATGTGATGCATTTTTAGTCCTATATGCAGTCTCAAAGAGATTTAGAAGCAAGTTATACAGATAACAAACAAAGAGAGTTCACTCATGAGAAATAAGAGGACTTTGCAAATGTAGTCCAAGAAAGGCAAACAAGCTCACTAGGACTATTATTTAGAGTTTCGGTTCTAATGTATCTTAATCAAAGTCCACATGATCAGGTCAATGTCAAAAGTGTGATCAATCATATCATCATCATAATGCAATTGTAATATTAACAACTAAAGCATATTAAGAGGATTTACATTCAATGCACCATTATAAGAACTCACAAAGGAACATGCAGGGGAAACGTGATAACCGACACACACAAAAAAATCAAAAGAAAAAAACAAATGAAAAATGCAATTCTAAACAACCTACATGCAATGCAAAACAGAAAATACTCCACTCACCCAAGCTTAAAACTAACATTGTCCCCAATGTATAATTAAAGAGCAAAAGGAAGAGAAGTACTCACAATGAACTACTCTTGAGAAGGCGGTTTAGGAGGAGGTCGACCCTTGAGAGAAAATCTCCCCTCATTAGGTAGACGGAGAAGATGACAACTATCCCCCAGATCAAGATCCTCCTTCAACCTCAAATTGGATGGGAGAGTCTTCAACTCCACTTTTGATGCCTCTTGAGTCTCCTCCAAGGGGGAGACGTCTTCACTAGATAGGGTCTCATGTACGGTCTCATGCACCTCATTACTAGATTCCAATTCTAAGAGCACATCAGCAAGTAGCTCTAGATTGTCAGCTTCGGTCACACTCTCAGTCAAGCAATACTCCAACGAATCATCAATCAAAATGGCCATCAAGGATTCTAGGGTTGCTTTTTCAACCATATCCAAGCTATAAACATCATCCTCAAAAGCAGGCTGCTTCACAACCTTAGGAAGGTTGAATTCCATTTTCTCTTCCCCAATATTGAAGGAGAAAACACCCTACTTCACATTAATAAGAACACCCGCGGTATCTAGGAAGGGTCGTCCCACTATTATTGGAATAGAAGAATCAGCGGGAATATCTAGGACAATGAAATCAATCGGGATGTAGAACTTGCCGATTTGGATAGGAATGTCCTCCAAAATACTGACCGGGCGTGTTGTAGATCTATCGGCCATGAGTAAGGTCATCTTCACCGGTCTAGGCTCTCCTAAATCAAGATTCTTGCATATGGATAGAGGAATGATGCTCACACTAGCACCCAAATCACATAAAGCCTAGTAGGTACTCCTCCCTATCACCATAGGAACACTAAAGCTGCCCGGATCTTCAAGCATAGGGGGGCAACTTGTTTTGGATGATAGCGCTACACTCTTGGTTCAAAGCAATGGTGTGGTAATCATCAAGGTTCCTCTTGTTGGATAGGATCTCCTTCAAGAACTTTACATAGGTTGGCATTTGATTTAGAGCTTCGGTGAAGGGAATGTTGATGCAAAGTTTCTTCAACACCTCCACAAATTTTCCAAATTGGTGTTCTAGCTGAGCTTTGGCTCTCCTTTGTGGGAAAGGAAGATGAGGCTTGTAAGGTGGTGGTGGCACATACTTAGGCTCTTCCTTCTCCTCTTTCTCTTGAACCTTAACTTCCTCGAGAAAATCAATAGCAACACCTTTCTTCTTAAGATCCACCACTTTAGGATCTTCAAGTGGCCTTCCACTTCTCAAGGACACAACATTGATTTCCCCTCATGGATTGGCCTCAGTTTGGCCCGGGAGTTGACCATGTGGCCTAGGAGCATTCTTGGCATATTGAGCATGCAAGCTATCATGACTATCCAGTTTCTTGTTTATATTATGTAGCTCCTTCATAATCAGTTGAAGTGTAGACTCATCAGATGGTTGAGAACACTCTTGACTTTGTGGTGGAGGGGGACGTTGTTGGAAACCGGGAGGTTGTCTAGGTGAAACTTGATTTCCCCCCAAGCTTGGTTTTCATTCCTCCAACCGGAGTTATAGGAATTTGAGTATTGATCATTCCTAGGACCCCGATTGAAGTTGCTCATGTAGTTGGCCTCCTCTTGTGTCTCACCTTGAGCTCTGAATTGTTGGCATGATGAAATAGTATGGTCTCTCTCTCCACAAAACTGACAAACCACATTAGACGTACCTCAAGAGGATGAAGCAACCCCATAATCTTTGGATTTTTGAACCGCCAAATTCAGCCTCTTGATCTCTTGTTGCAAAGCATCAATCTGATCTTGTTGGTGTGTATCAGCATTCACCTCATACATCCCGGCCGCTTTCTTAGGATGTGACCGAGTATCACTATAATAATGAGAATGTTGTGCGGTATCTTTGATCAAATTCCATGCTTCCTCAACATCCATTGACATTATTCTACCTCCAGGTAAAGCATAAATAATGATTCTGGTAGAACTGTCAACTGCATTATAGAAGACGTGTAGCAAAGTCCACTTCTCTTGCCCCTGATGAGGGCACAACATCAACAATTCCTTGAACCGTTCCCAACCTTCATATAGAGACTCAACATCTTTCATCTGGAAGGCTAGAATCTGATTTCTCATTTCGGCTGTCTTCTTAAGAGGGAAAGTATTTGGTGAGAAATGCATTGACTAACTCATGCCAAGTAGTAACAGAGCCAAGAGGTATATCATTATACCAAGCCTTTGCACTATCTCTTAGAGAGAACGAGAATGTGCGCAAGAATAGTGCATCTTGACTCACTTCATGGATCTTCACTGTATCCATAAGCTCAGTGAAAGTGGCCCAAAAGTAGGTGCGGATTCTTAGACGGCAAACCCCCAAATTGATTTTGCTGTACCATGTTGATCAAGGAGGGTTTGAGCTCAAAGTTACGAGCGGTCACAGGAGGTTGAACCACACCTGAAACTTGCCCTCGGTGATTAGGTGTCACATAGTCACCTAAAGTCATACGTGGCTGATCCAGGGCGTTAATAGGCTGATCTTGATTGCCATTCCCAACAATCTCTTGTTCAATAAGATCACGTTGTTGTCTCCTTCTCAAGTGAAAAGCACGCTGAAGTTCAGGATCAAAGTCGTTGAGGTTATTAACTCTTAGAACTCATCTAATGAGAAGGTAACAAACCTGAGATCAATTACAAGAGAAAAATATCAAATAACACAAGAGACTTAGTCGAACCAGTTGTAGGATACAACTAATACTAGCAAATGTCCCCGGCAACGGCGCCAAAACTTGATAGCGCTAAATCTACCCACAAGTGTATGAGATCAATTGTAGCTTTTCAAGTGTCGTTCCCACGAGGACAAAGTAGTATCTTTTGTAACTAAACTTGTAAGCTAAGTCGCAATAAGGGAATTTGGTGATTATGCTACACAAACTAGAAAACACAACTTTTGGAAGAATATGTGAATGAGAAATATCTAGGATCAAGGATCACCACAACAACTTCTTGGTAGATTACAAGATGCGTTTATCAAATAATAGCATGGACTTTGTTTGACGGTAAGCAATCAAATATATGTACTAATTCCTTTCAGACAATAGTAGGCGTATCTAAACTCCAACTAACAATCATTGTCGTGCAAAGTTAATCAAGCATAGACTAATAGGCACTTAGAAACTAGAACTATATCGGGTTAACATCCACTTTCGTGCTCAATTAAGTCCAACCTAACCTAGGTTTCTATGATTACTTATGTCACCACAAGAACAAACAAGTCCATTCGGGTTCAATTCTAGGTAATCCAACATAAACAATCTTTTTTCAGACTCATGCCATGTCTAATTGAAATCTATAGGTATCTCCTTTCAGACTTAACCTAATAGAATTCTAATTGATAATCTCAACCTCAATAAGAACCCTAGAATCAAATCAAACAAGAATCCATGCCATCAAAGCCAAACACAAGAACAAAATCTACCAATTCATTGTTAGAATCACCCTAATCCTACAAATATGGATTTAGCTATGCATAATGCGAGAAAAAATCAAAAACATCATAAGAATAGAGAAATTCATAGATCTAGATGAGAATAAGAGAAATACTTGATTCAATCTAGAACATAAAACTCCAATCCTTGAGAAATCTTCAATAATCTCCACAAATTGCAAAACTAGGTCTTTCAAAGTAACTATAGAGAGATAGAGAGGGAGGTGGATAGATGGTCTCTAAACATGGTCTAAAACCTCTTTTTATAACTCTCCAAAGGTCATCTAAAAGTAACCCTCAAATAAGTCCAAGAGTTCCAAGGCAAAACATAAGTTTTTGGTAGAGGAGTCCCGCTACTCGGCCCGGTACTCGGCCGAGTAGTGGGCCGAGTAAGCCTCTGAGACAGAGGCAATGGGTGGATACACGGCCTCATACTTGGCCGAGTAAGAGGCCGAGTATCCTTCTGGGGTGGCTCACACAAACACTGCTCCGTTGGCTTGCTCCCGTCCTTCCTTGAGCCCTTCTTCCTTAGGTTCGTGACTCGCTTATTCTTTGACTCAAACACCATTCCATGGACACTCATGAACTCCAAGGAAAACACCTCCAAATCACCTGTAATCATCAAACAAAAGAGTAGATACCGACTCTACGAAGAAAACTAAGAAAATAAGATAAAACAAGACTAGAAAGACGCAAAATGACTCTACTAAGACGAAATAAGCATGACCTAAACTAGACTAAAATGCATGCTATCACCTAACCTCCCCCATTTGCTACATAGGAAATCTTTATATCATGGATCTAGAAAAGATCCATCATAGTTATAGTTCATATTGAACACACTAGACGACCATCATATTTGATGCCCACCACAGAGTTACTTTCTTTTTATTGTCAACCATATAAATATGTGAACTCAATGTTGTTTTCCCAACATAAGTATACCAAAAACATTGGCCACATTTCCCTATGAAATTGTATCCATCACATATGTGTTTTGACATGGTAGGAACTCGTATAAACACGATGTTCATATCCATGAGATAACTTATCTCAACATTCATCACACAATCCAGAGATAATAGTAATAGATACTTTTTATCTTTATAAGTTGTCATAAAATCCACTCTTAAACTAGAGAGGTTTTTCCCCTCCTTAGTTCCTTTGCTAGGTAAGCGAGAAACCAGGAACCAAATGACATATTTGTTCCTTTCCCTCATATCACTACAAGATCTTAGTGACATTTATTCTTTAAATAATCAATCCCACACCAAGTTTCTATCATAATAAAGAAATATCTCTTTTGGTCTAAGTATCATGAAGTACACTTCACTGTAGAATATACCTCTTTCACTTGATCACAATTTGAATCGTTACCAAACTATGCATCTCAATGTATTTGATCTAAATGTTCTTGGAATGCTTAGCATATCCAATGAGGTATTCACATTTATCATGCTTAAGGATTACCAATTTAGCACAAGTAGTCCATAGACAACCCTAGAACCAAACTCAATTTAGTGAAATTGACTTTCTGTCAGTACAGAACTCGAATGGGTATTCATGTTCTTGTAGAAAGAACCCTATTAGAATAAATAGAAATGATTCAAATCATTTCAAGGAAAACAGTTCCTTGTGAGGAAACAATATATTTTAATTCCCTATAAGATAACCATACCTTTGCTTTCCTCATGAGATTATATTTAACTCTAAAGAGGTTACTTAGTTTCATGAGATTTATTTCTCAAGACAAGTCACTTAAATTAAGTAACACGACTTTCGTCATAGCTTCAAGGAATCAATGATTCCTTTTAGCACATCGTTACATGGTCGTAAGGTGATATAATGTATTCACACTCCTTTGACCATCATGACTCTTACACATTCAAATAAGCATTTCATATATAAAAATATGTAATAATACAATAAATAAAACAAGACCAATCTACACAAAAGTATAGTAGGGTCTTAACCAAATAATCTGTATAAAATACAATAGTCAATAGCCAATCTACAAAACACAGTAGGGCCTAAACCAGTAGAATTAATGTACTAAATATTCCAAGGGAACAATGCACTACACTTACTTAATTAGTCTAGTATCTATTAGACTTTACCCAAGTAATCTGTATTGAAATACAGTAGACTTGTAATAAGTAATCTAGATGTATTCATGAGTAGTCTGCACGAAACTGAGCAGTAGACTCAAATGGGATCTTTCCCTTCAAGGGATCCTTCCCTGGTATGGAACTATCCTTTGATTCACCATCTAGGCCTTCAAGGTCTAAACATTTTAGTCATACTCTTTTGACCTTTGGAAACTCAATCATGATGCATCATGATCAACTCATGATCCTCATTGATCATAAGACATTTGTATATTATATTTCTAGTAAACATGTGTCCCTTTGTATGGACACAATAAGATACATGTCATAGAAATCACTCTTACATAACATGTCATCATGGTAATCTATCAAACTATAATCAGATTTCCTGTAATAAGCAAGTAAGTTACATATCTCATACTCTTATTGAACATCAGTCCAATCGAGGTATACTTCCTTCTGAGGGAACTTAGCCTCTCTTCATTCTGTTGTAATAAACCTTTCTACTAAGGATCGCTTCCCTACTTGGAAACTACCCTTATAGGTACAATTTCTCGATAAGAGAATCCCTTATCATCCCTTTCCTATGAAAATAACAATATATTGAATAATATATTAAACATACTTTAACAAATCATATATATAACCAAAGGTAATGATACCTTCCATTCCTCCAAATACATGAGGAACACATGATTACATAACACATCTCAAGTGTTCTTGTATACCACGTGATACAAACACATGATTAGTCTTGCATAAATGCAATTCCAAAATCTCGTCACTTGTTCAATTAAGAACACGAGTAAGTATGCGCACAATTCCCTTTCAAGGAAGCAACATCCGAATATGTTTTAATCGGAAATTCAACTTGATCTTTCACAATCACAGAACAGATCTCATATGTGATCTATCAAATTAGGTGTTAAAACCTATCATTCCCATCTAATCATGAAGAGAAATCATGTATAAGTTTACATAACAATTCTCATAGTTCCCACGATCAAATTACAATGCATGGTTTATAACCAACCATAACCATATCATACATATCATTCACATGAACAATATCAAAGCCATACCCGTTTACATGCACCAAAATAAATCGGACAAACATATTAAACAATTAGGAAGAAACACTTCCCTTCTCTCTAGAGGTAGTCGTACTTAGACTCTTGATCTCCAAGATCTCATTTGTTTTCATCACGCGTCATTTCAATAAACAAGATCTCAAAATATTGATTTTGATTGTTGGTTAATTTGGGGTCTTTATGTCTTGATCTTCAAACACCTCTGACGTGCACTTCCCTGTGCGGTAGTAGAAACCTTGGAACTGCCAAAGTGGATTGAGCATCACCTCCTTTGCAAATCTGCAAATTGCTTTCTTTCTCCATTCCGGCTCCAAGTTTCTCCATGTGGATGGGGGTGTGAGAACTGCACATCTATAGATCAAGTTATGGCAATAAGGTTGCCATCAAAAGATCGATCAAAAACCGTATAAAGGATTGAATCGCATAAATGCTTTCTGAAATCAATATTTCGCCCCTTATCAAGCCTTAGGGTATCCACGAAATTTGAAGTGGGATAAGACAAACCAAACCGATCCAAATCAAGGCTTTTGATTAGGATCAAATTCTAGAGAGATATAGTACTTTTGGAGTTTTAGCTTTGTATATGAAAGTTTAAGTTTGATCAACCTGGCTACTATGTCCTAGAACCCTTTATATAGGACTTAGGAAACTCCTAATGTTCAGTAATGGAAGTTACATGACAGTTACTAGGCGCCTACAACTGCCATCCCTGATAGTTACCTCGTCAAGAAAACATCCCTGGCGGTTACCGGTGGTTGCCGACGGTTACACACATAGTGTCACACATTTAGGAACTCCCAATGTCCAGTTATGGAAGTTACATGACGGTTATGGAAGTTATCAAGCGGTTACAACTGTGTTAGTTGTATGAACTAGTCCCTTAGTTCATATAACTGATAATGCTCTAGTTTTAATGATAATGAACTACCTTATGAACTAATATGTGTAT
Source organism: Phyllobates terribilis (assembly GCF_046119375.1). Lineage (NCBI taxonomy): Eukaryota > Metazoa > Chordata > Amphibia > Anura > Dendrobatidae > Phyllobates > Phyllobates terribilis. Next base: position 34,684 of record NW_027368021.1, on the reverse strand, counting down.
TGAGTGAGATATCACAGGAAATTGATAGGCCTCTGAGTTACTTAGGAAGATAAAGTGTGGAAAAAAACGAGCTTAAGAGAAGAGACAAGAGCGAGTTCAGCGAGAAGACTAGCGCTCAAGGCGCTTAACTAGGAGCAAGGGAACCGAATGATAGTGAAGGGGACCGAACATTGAGAGTGAAGGATCGAGATGCACAAAGTAATGCGCTACACAAGGAGGACGCACTCAAGGGGACCGAAGACGCTCAAGGGGACTGAGCGCGTATTTATGGAAAGAAATCTTCCTTGTAGCTAAAGAAGAAAAGAGAGCTAAATAAGGAAAGAGTTGATTCGCAAAGAGATTTACCAGATTCGAGATCTTAACAGTTGAAGCTAGTTTGTCATTATATTCGGCTAGTTTAGATTTAATACTTTATTTATTATTATTCACTTGCTTTTAGGTAATTAGTTTCCGGTGATTATGCCATAGTATAAGTAGTCTAGTTTATTATCCTTATACTGTGGTTGTCGAACTAGAGAGAGAGAGTTCATCTTGATTTAGAGCTTAGGCAATAGCTAGGAGAGTTGAGAGAAACTAAGAACTGTGTGTTCGCCTAGTTGTTGTAAGTCTCAAGATATATCAAATCAACCAACGTTTTGGAATTGAAGTGTTTACTTGTTCATAGTCTTATATTCCGCACAAAAGATTTGATCTTTAGTTTGACTAAGTACTTCACGATCCATAATTGGTATCAGAGCAGGATCCAATTCCACTACGGCAATGAAGAACCCAGAGTTTAACCTCGGCTTGTCCCTCAACAAACCTCACCGGCTTCGACTTGATTGGTGGTTGGGAGTTCACACGACTTTCATCCAAACCCAAGACTACCAATGCTGGAAATCTTGGTGACGAAGTGCTTCCAGAACTGAAGGATAGAAAAGATTGGCAACCAGAGCACTACGCCAAGATGGAGAAGAATTCAAAAGCTCGACAACTGATTCTGTGTGGACTCTCTCGGACGGACATTGACAATGTCATTGGCATTCCAACTACCAAAGACATGTTGGAAGCTATCATCTCCATACACAGAGAAAGCGAAGATCAGAAGGACACCAGAAAGTTCACGCTTCAAAGGGAGTTTCAATCCTTCAAACAAATCCCTCGGGAAAGCGTGTCGGCCTACCAATCACGCTTCACCATTCTGGTCAACAAGCTAACGGCCTCTGGTGTAACTATTCTAGCCCCTGAGCAGACACTAGCTGTCATCTACGCTATGAGAGATAAATTCTAGCTCACTCGGAGAATCGCACTCATGTCGCCGGATTGCAACAAGCTTTCAGTTGTACACATATTTGGCAAGTTCTTTGACGAAGAGAACGCTGATTCGCGAAAGGGCTAACGATAAGAGAAGCCACTGGAACAGCGCTGAAGCTCACGAAGGTGCTTGAAAAGATGGACATAAATGACGGTGAAGAAGACGAGGACGATGATACAAAAGTCGCCCTTATGACTAAGATGGTTAAGAAATGGTTCAAGAAGAGAGCTGGACCAGGTGAAGCATCATCTTCAGCCAAGCGCGATCTGAAGGAGTATACATGCACTAACCCAAAGGTAGAGGCCACTGAGAAGAAGGCGCTTTTCTCAGCTTGGGGAGAAGAAGATGATGACGCTGACCATCACGAAGGATTCCAAGGAATATGTCTCATGGCCAATGCAGAGGCTCTCACCTCTGAGGTAAAAACTCCTGACTCCTTTCCTAATCGCTTGAATATGCTTGAAAAGAAAGACCTTATTAATATGATTAAGGGGCTACTAGAGGACACTGAAGCCTTAGAATCTCAAGTCACTGAATATGAAGAGGAAGTTGCTGAACTACGTAGTGAATGTCTTGACCTATCCACTAGGTTAGCTGAGAAAGAAAAGGCCTTAGTCAAATCTAGGGAACTATGTCTGATGACAAAATCTTGCGAGGGCTGCAAGGGTAAGCAACCTCAAGGGGGATCGTTAAAGGACCTAGAACTCAAGGTAGAAAGCGATTTAGGGCTAATTCTTAGTAAGATCACCGAATTAACTAAATCTGTTAATGAGAAAACCGTGAATCAAACTGTCTTTGTAAAAGCTAGACCTGGATTAGGATATGACGTAGACTCCTCGAAGTGCGCGAGTGCTAGTGAAAAGCTCACCAGAGAATTAAGTGAAAAACAAGGCCCTTCAAATATGTAGAAACAACAATGAATTCTTAGAGAAAAAGGTTAAGGCACTTGAACAACCAGTAGGGGATGACAATCACTGGTTTCATGGGGAAATGGCTCATAAGATGTACGTGAGCCAAGCCCAAGGTAATGGCACAAACATAATAGATCCTAAGATTAAGGATAGGAAGCCCTTTAGACCTGGAAAGGGTAAATATGGTTATGTGAAGTACAATGAATGATGCAGGTTCTGTGGTAACAATGGTCACACTATACACTCTTGCAAGAAGAAGAAAGCGCTAAGTAAAAAGGCATACAAGTCACCCACTCGCGCTACATGCGAAGTGAGTAGCTTGAATGAAGCTTCTTACCTAGCAACTGCCTCCTCATCTAAAGGCCAAAGGCTCGATCGTAGTACTTCTCGTTATACTAACCCAAAAACTAATCCACCCAGAAAAGCTGAGCTTCAATGGGTTCCAAAAGTTTGATTGCTTATTTACAAGAAAACTTGAGCAGCGAGAGCAAATGGTACATAGACAGTGGCTACTCATGCCACATGAATGGAGACAAGGATAGATTAAGAATTTTTCAAGTATATGACGGTGGAAGCGTATCGTTTGGCGACAAGAGAGCTAGAGAAATCACTGGACACGGGAAGGTACATCTAAATGACAAGATAGAGATCCAGATGGTGAACTTTGTGGAGAGCCTTCGTTACAACCTCTTAAGCGTAGCTCAACTCTGTGGTGATGGACCAAATGAAGTGACCTTCACTACCTCGAAGTAACTTGTGAGAAATGCCATTGAGCAGATCATCCTAAGGGGGAAGCGAGTCAACAACACTTATATCTTCGACTCCAGCTTCATCCCAAAAGGTCACCTTTGTATCGCTACTATTGAAGATCAAACAGAATTATGGCATCAACGACTAGGGCACGTAAATCTTCATCTTCTACATAAGTTGCATGCAAAGGAGCTAGTTCCTTGTCTACCTCTTATCAAGATAGACAACTTGACACACTGTGCTAATTTTGTTAAGGTCAAACAAGTCCGAACCTCATTCAAAGCTAAGTAGAATGTCACAACAAAGAAGCCCCTTGAGCTTCTTCATATGGACCTCTGTGGCCCAATGCGCGTTCAAAGTCCTGGTGGAGCACACTACATATTTGTGATCGTTGAGGACTACTCTAGGTTCACGTGGACCTTATTCCTGCGCTCCAAGGATCAAGCCTCCTCGCTCTTCATAGAGCTAGTCGTCCTACTCAAGAATTCTCTATCTCTGAAGGTGCACTCTATAAGATCTGATCATGGAACTGAGTTTGAGAATGGAGAGATGATGAGCTACTGCATTGAAAGAGGAATTGCTCACAACTTCTCAGCTCCTAGGAAACCACAACAGAATGGAGTGGTTCAAAGAAATAATAGAAAGCTAGTAGAGATGGCGCGCACCATGCTACTTCAAAGTTGTGTCACTCCCTCTCTATGGGCTGAAGCGGTGAACATTGCATGTTACATCACCAACAGAGCTCTTCTACGTCCCTCTCTAGGAAAGATTCCCTACGATCTGATCAAGGGATATCCTCCAAGCATATCTCATTTCAGGGTATTTGGATGCAAGTGCTACGTGCTGAATAATGGGAAAGATAATCTAGGCAAGTTTGATGACCTTCACTACCTCGAAGTGCCTTGTGAGAAATACTATTGGGGAGATCATCCTAAGGGGGAACTGAGTCAACAACACTTATATCTTCGACTCCAGCTTCATCCCAAAAGGTCACCTTTGTATCGCTACTATTGAAGATCAAACAGAATTATGGCATCAACGACTAGGGCACGTAAATCTTCATCTTCTACATAAGCTGCGTGCAAAGGAGCTAGTTCCTGGTCTACCTCTTATCAAGATAGACAACTTGACACACTATGCTAATAGTGTTAAGGGTAAACATGTCCGAACCTCATTCAAAGCCAAGCAGAACGTCACAACAAAGAAGCCCCTTGAGCGTCTTCATATGGACCTCTGTGGCCCAATGCGCGTTCAAAGTCCAGGTGGAGCACGCTATATATTTGTGATCGTTGATGACTACTCTAGGTTGACGTGGACCTTATTCCTGCGCTCCAAGGATCAAGCCTCCTCGCGCTTCATAGAGCTGGTCGCCCTACTCGAGAATTCTCTATCTCTGAAGGTGCGCTCTATAAGATCTGATCATGGAAATGAATTTGAAAATGGAGAGATGATGAGCTACTGCATTGAAAGAGGAATTGCTCACAACTTCTCAGCTCCTAGGAAACCACAACAGAATGGAGTGGTTGAAAGAAATAATCGAACGCTAGTAGAGATGGCGCGCACCATGCTACTTCAAAGTTGTGTCACTCCCTCTCTATGGGCTGAAGCGGTGAACATTGCATGTTACATCACCAACAGAGCTCTTCTACGTCCCTCTCTAGGAAAGATTCCCTATGATCTGATCAAGGGATATCCTCCAAGCATATCTCATTTCAGGGTATTTGGATGCAAGTGCTACGTGCTGAATAATGGGAAAGATAATCTAGGCAAGTTTGATGACCTTCACTACCTCGAAGTGCCTTGTGAGAAATACTATTGGGGAGATCATCCTAAGGGGGAAGCGAGTCAATAACACTTATATCTTCGACTCCAGCTTCATCAAAAAGGTCACCTTTTTATCCCTACTATTAAAGATCAAATAGAATTATGGCATCAACGACTAGGGCACGTAAATCTTCATCTTCTACATAAGCTGCGTGCAAAGGAGGTAGTTCCTGGTCTACCTCTTATCAAGATAGACAAATTGACACACTGTGCTAATTGTGTTAAGGGTAAACAAGTCCGAACCTCATTCAAAGCCAAGCAGAACGTCAAAACAAAGAAGCCCCTTGAGCTTCTTCATATGGACCTCTGTGGCCCAATGCGCGTTCAAAGTCCAGGTGGAGCACGCTATATATTTGTGATCGTTGATGACTACTCTAGGTTCACGTGGACCTTATTCCTGCGCTCCAAGGATCAAGCCTCCTCGCGCTTCATAGAGCTAGTCTCCCTACTCGAGAATTCTCTATCTCTAAAGGTGCGCTCTATAAGATCTGATCATGGAACTGAATTTGAGAATGGAGAGATGCTAAGCTACTGCGTTGAAAGAGGAATTGCTCACAACTTCTCAGCTCCTAGGACACCACAACATAACGGAGTGGTTGAAAGAAAGAATCGAACGCTAGTAGAGATGGCGCGCACCATGCTTCTTCAAAGTGTTGTCACTCCCTCTCTATGGGCTGAAGCGGTGAACACTGCATGCTACATCACCAACAGAGATCTTCTACGCCCTTCTCTAGGCAAGACTCCCTACGAGCTGATCAAGGGATATCCTCCAAACATATCTTATTTTAGGATATTTGGATGCAAGTGCTACGTGCTGAAAAATGGGAAAGATAATTTAGGCAAGTTTGATGGACGAAGTGATGATGCCATCTTTCTTGGCTATATCCTAGCAAGCAAAGCGTACAAGGTCTTCAACCAAAGAACAAGAACCTTTGAGGAGAGCATACACATAGTGTTTGATGAAAGCGCCTTCCTCACTTCCTCAATAAACATTTCCGATCCATGATAGCATGCATTTTAGTCTAGTTTAGGTAATGTTTATTTCGTCTTAGTAGAGTCGTTTTGTGTCTTTCTAGTCTTGTTTTATCTTATTTTCTTACTTTCCCTTGTAGAGTCGGTATCTACTCTTTTGTTTGATGATTACAGGTGATTTGGAGGCATTCTATTAGAGATCATGAGCGTGCGCGGAAAGGTGATCGAACAAGGAGATTAGCAAGGAAAGAGCCGAGCAAAGAAGGGGGCCAAAGGAAGGACGAGACAAGCCATCGCGAAGTGAAGATGAGGAGCGGAACTCAGAGGGATACTCGGCCTGTTACTCGGCCGAGTACCCGCCCACGTAGCCAGCCACCACAGGGAGCATCAGAGGGATACTCGGCCTGTGACTCGGCCGAGTATCCGCCCAAGTAACCCCACCAGAGCCCCAGAGACCTACTCAACCCGTTACGCGGCCGAGTATCGGCCCGAGTAGCCGGTCCTCCTTCTGAAAATGGTTGATTTGCCTTGAACTCTTTGACTTCTAGGAGGTTACTCTTTGAACTCTTTGACTTCTAGGGGGTTACTCTTTAAACTCTTTCACTTATAGGGGTTACATTGGGGGAGGACATTTAGAGTAGAATAAAAGGGGGTTTTGAGAGCTTGTTTAGGGATCCATCCATCCTCCCTCTCTATCTCTCTATTGTTAATTTCAAGACCTAACTTTTGCTATTTTGTGAAGATTTTTTAAGGCTTTTCAAGAATTGGTGTTCTAAGTTCTAGATCGAATCAAGTATATCTCTTACTCTCTTCTAGATTTATGAATCTCTTTATTCTTATGGAGTTTTTGATTGATTATCTCATTATCCATAGCTAGATCCATTGTTCTAGGATTGGGATGATCCCAACAATGAATTGATAGATTATCTACTTGTGTTTGTCTTTGAAAGCACGGAATCTTGTATGATTTAATTCTAGGGTTCTTATTGAGGTTGAGATTATCAATTAGAATTTCTATTAGGTTGAGTCTGAAAGGAGATACCTATAGATTTCAATTAGACACGACATGAGTCTGAAAGGAGATTGTTTGTGTTGGATTTCCTAGAATTGAACCCGAATAAACTTGTTTGTTCTTGTGGATATATAAGTAATCATAGAAACCTAGGTTAGGTTGGACTTAATTTAGCACGAAAGTGGATGTTAACCCGGTCTAGTTCTAGTTTCTAAGAGCCTATTAGTCTTTGCTTGATTAACTTTGCACGAAAGTGATTGTTGGTTGGAGTTTAGATATGTCTACTATTGTCTGAAAGGAATTAGTAGATACATTAGATTGCTTACCATCAAACGAGTCCATGCTAATTTTTGATAAACGCATCTTGTAATCTATCAAGGAGTTGTTGTGGTGAACCTTGATCCTAGATATTTCCCATCCATATATTTTTCCGAAGTTGTGTTATCCTAGTTTTCGTAGCATAATTACCAAATTCCCTTATTACGACTTAGCTTACTAGTTTGGTTGCAAAAGATACTACTTTGTCCTCGTGGGAACGACAATTAAAAAGCTACAATTTATCCCATACGCTTGTGGGTAGGTTTATCCCTATCAAGTTTTTGGCTCCATTGCCGGGGACATTTGCTAGTATTAGTTGTATCCTACAACTGGTTCGACTGTGTCTCTTGTGTTATTTGATCCTTTTCTCTTGTCTTTGATCTCAGGTTTGTTATCCTCTCATGCGAAGAGCGTTAAGCACTAATAATCTCAACGACTTTGATCCCGAACCTGAACGTGCTTTTCACTTGAGAAGAAGACAACAACGTGATCTAATTGAACAAGAGATGGCTCAAGAAGGCAATGGAGATCCGCATAACAACGCCCTAATTCAACCACGTATGACTTTAGGTGACTATGTGACACCTAATCACCGAGGGCAAGTTTCTGGTGTGGTTCGACCTCCCGTGACCGCTCGTAACTTCGAGCTCAAACCCTCTTTGATCAACATGGTTCAACAAAATCAGTTTGGGGGTTTGCCGTTCGAGAATCCGCACCTACATTTGGCCACATTCACCGAGCTTATGGATACTGTGAAGATCCACGAAGTGAGTCAAGATGCACTCTTCTTGCGCACATTCTCGTTCTCTCTACGAGATAGAGCAAAGGCTTGGTATAATGCTATACCTCTTGGCTCCGTTACCACTTGGGATGAGTTAGCCAGTGCTTTTCTCACCAAATATTTCCCTCCTAAGAAGACAGCTGAGATGAGAAATCATATTTTAGCCTTCCAGATGAAAGATGTTGAATCTCTATATGAAGGATGGGAAAGGTTCAAGGAATTGTTGATGTTGTGCCCTCATCACGGTCAAGAGAAGTGGACTTTGCTACACGTCTTCTACAATGTAGTTGACAGTTCTACCAGACTCATTATTGATGCTTCAGCTGGAGGTAGAATAATGTCAATGGATGTTGAGGAAGCATGGAATTTGATCAAAGATACCGCACAACTCATTATTATAATGATGCTCGGCCACATCCTAAGAAAGCGTCCGGGATGTATGAGGTGAATGCTGAAACTCACCAACAAGCTCAGATAGATGCTATGCAGCAAGAGATCAAGAGGTTGACTTTGGCGATTCAAAAATCTAAAGCGAATGGGGCCGGATCATCCTCTCGAGATATGTCTGGTGTGGTTTGTCAGTTTTGTGGAGAGGTTGACCATACCATTTCATCATGCCAACAGTTTAGCGCTCAAGGTGAAGCACAAGGGGAGGTGAACTACATGAACAACTTTAATCGGGGTCCGAGGAATGATCCATATTCCAACACCTCTAACCCCGATTGGAGGAATCACTCTAACCTCCCTTGGGGAGGAAATCAAGCTTCTCAGAGATACCCCCCTAGTTTCCAACCAAGACCCCCTCCACAACAACATCAAGAGCGTTCTCAACCATCCAATGAGTCTATGCTTAAGCTGATTATGAAGGAGATACAGAACATAAACAAGAAGTTTGAGGGCCATGATAGTTTGCAAGCTCAATATGCAAAGAATGTTCCTAGACCCCAAGGTCACCTTCCGGGCCAAATCGAGGCCAATCCAAAAGGGAAAATCAATGCTGTGTCCTTGAGGAGTGGGCGAAAACTCGAGGATCCTAAGGTGGTGGATCTTAAGCAGAAAGGAGTAGCTATTGAAGATTCCGAAGAGGTTGTGGTCCAAGAGAAAGAGGAGAAGGAAGAGCCTAAGTATTTGCCACCACCTCCTTACAAGCCTCCTCTTCCTTTCCCACAAAGGAGAGCCCAAGCTCAGCTAGAACACCAATTTGGCAAATTTGTGGAGGTGTTGAAGAAACTTTGCATCAACATTCCCTTCACCGAAGCTCTCAAGCAAGTGCCTACCTATGTGAAGTTCTTGAAGGAGATCATATCCAACAACAGGAACCTTGATGACTACCACACCATTGCTTTGAACCAAGAATGTAGCGCTATCATCCAAAACAAGTTGCCCTCTAAGCTTGGAGATCCGGGCAGCTTTAGTGTTCCTATGGTGATAGGGAGGAGTACCTACCAGGCTTTATGTGATTTGGGTGCTAGTGTGAGCATCATTCCTCTATCCATATGCAAGAAGCTTGATTTAGAAGAGCCTAGACCGGTGAAGATGACCTTACTCATGGCCGATAGATCTACAACACGCCCGGTCAGTATTTTGGAGGACATTCCTATCCAAATCGGCAAGTTCTACATCCCGATTGATTTCATTGTCCTAGATATTCCCGCTGATTCTCCTATTCCAATAATAGTGGGACGACCCTTCCTAGCTACCGCAGGTGCTCTTATCGATGTGAAGCAGGGTGTTCTCTCCTTCAATATTGGGGAAGAGAAAATGGAATTCAACCTTCCTAAGGTTTTGAAGTAGCCTTCTTTTGAGGATGATGTTTATAGCTTGGATGTGCTTGAAAAAGCAACTCAGGAATCGTTGATGGCAATTTTGATTGATGATCCGTTGGAGTATTGCTTGACTGAGGGTGTGACCGAAGCTGACAACCTAGAGCTACTAGCTGATGTGCTCTTAGAATTTGAATCTAGTAATGAGGTGCATGAGGCCGTATTTGAGACCCTATCTAGTGAAGATGTCTCCCCCACGGAGGAGAATCAAGAGGCACCAAAAGTGAAGTTGAAGACTCTTCCATCCAATTTGAGGTTGAAGGAGGATCTTGATCCGGGGCATAGTGGCCATCTTCTCCGTCTACCTAATGAGGGGAGATTTTCTCTCAAGGGTCGACCTCCTCCTAAACCACCTTCACAAAAGTAGTTCATTGTGAGTACTTCTCTTCCTTTTGCTATTTAGTTATACATTGGGGACAATGCTAGTTTTAAGCTTGGGGGAGGGGAGTATTTGCATGTAGGTTGTTTAGAATTGCATTTTTCGTTTGTTTATTTTGATTTTTTTTGTTTTTGTGTCGGTTATCACGTTTCCCCTGCATGTTCCTTTGTGAGTTCTTATAATGGTGCATTGACTGTGAATCATTTTAATATGCTTTAGTTGTAAATATTAGAATTGCATTATGATGATGGTATGATTGATCACACTTTTGACATTGACCTGAGCATGTGAACTTTGATTAAGATACATTAGAACCGAAACTCTAGATAATTGTCCTAGTGAGCTTGTTTACCTTTCTTGGACTACATTTACAAAGTCCTCTTATTTCTCATGAGTGAACTCTCTTTGTTTGTTATCTCTAGAACTTGCTTCTAAATCTCTTTGAGACTGCATATAGGACTAAAAATGCATCACATTTGATTGAGACATTATATTTTTATGAGCCCATATTATCCTTGACTACCCTTGATGATATCCTTCTCTTGTAGCCCTTTGAGCCTTATAGCCTTTCTTTGTTAGCTCCACAAAAGTAATCCGAGCTTATATTTATATCCTACCTATCTAGGGGATTGAACTTTTATTTACTTGGTGTGGTTGTGAGACAAGCTTGGGGGAATGGTAGATGATGGGGGTGGTTAACGATGTTTGATTATAGAGTGTTATCTTGTTGTTTATATCCAATTTGCTCCCTTCTTTTTCGTTACAAAGAAAGAAAGAAAATACAAAAATAAAAAGAGATGAAAAAAAGAGAAATATGTGAAAGAGAAGAAAAGGAGCAACAAATAGACAATTTGATAGATCTTGGGTTGGGTATTTGTGCTTATTGTAATATCACTTGAGTTGGTGTTGTTTTAATATGAAGTTCATATCTCCTACATTTTGCACCACATGGCCAAAAACTTCATCCATGCCTTATAGAGTACCTTGGCCCCATTACAACCCATTGTATGTCTCATGATTGTGTTTTGCATTCTACCTAGCAGTGGAGATCTAGATTTGGTTGCAAGCTTATGGTAGTTAATATTCAAAGTTGAGTTATAACATTGAGTGAAACGCATACCTATATATATGAGTGAGAGTGACATGTTCTATTAATCCGGTGAGATCTAGAGTTGAGGAACTAATATATTCTTGTCATTGATTGAGAAGCATGCTAGGAAGGGATTTGTTTTCTGTTTGATCTTTCGTTGTTATCAATCATATGTCACTTGGATAGATACCTCTTTTGTATATTACTTGGATTCGTTGACATGTGCTTGTTTGGGACAAGTAAGGTTCAAGCTTGGGGGAATTCACTCCCAGAAGTCGCCTCCTTTGAAGCCCCTTCAGATATCGATCAAGCACATCCTCATAAAGCCTTAAACCCACTTGCCCATCCTTATATAGCCTCAGTTCCCTCAGGCCCTGACTCAGAAAGTGATAACGAAGGGCCTTCTACCTCAAACATTGATCAAAACACAGAGCCACCCACTAGAGATTTTCAACAATAAGGTTCTCATCCTCAAACGAACATGCTCACCCCAGTCCACTCTGGGATTCACACTCACTCTCGTGTAGCTCGACTAGCTCCTCCAGAGACAATCGTTGAAGCTCTTGATGAAACAACTGAGGAAACCAGCCTTTGTGCCTTCAATGCCTTCGTCTCTCTCACTGAGCCTAAAAATATCAAAGAAACCATCCTCGATCCAGATTGGGTGGCTTCAATGCACGAAGAGCTTCATGAGTTCAAGCGAAACAAAGTCTGGCGCCTTGTTCCTAAGCCCTCCAATCGCACCATCATCGGCACTCGTTGGGTCTTTCGCAACAAGCTTGATGATTCAGAAGATGTGGTCAGAAACAAAGCACGCTTAGTAGCACAGGGGTACAATCAACAAGAACGGATCGATTATGACGAGACCCACGCCCCAGTTGCCAGATTAGAGGCCATTCGACTTCTTATCGCCTTTGCTTCACAAAAGGGCTTCAAGCTCTTTCAAATGGATGTGAAGAGGTCTTTTCTCAATGGTGTGCTCAATGAAAAAGTGTACGTGAAGCAGCCTCCAGGCTTTGAAGACTCAAATCACCCAGAGCATGTTTATTTCCTGGACAAGGCCCTCTATGGGTTAAAGCAAGCACCAAGGGCATGGTATGAGTGCCTATCTGAGTATCTCCTCGCTAACAACTACAAGAGGGGAACAATCGACAAGACGCTCTTCATCCAGTAACATGAAGGCGACATCCTAGTGGTCCGGGTATATGTTGATCATATTTTTTTTTGTTCAACTAACATGTCGCTTTTAAAGAAATTGAAATATGTGATGAGTAGCAAGTTCAACATGAGCATGATAGGGGAACTCAACTTCTTCCTTGGACTGCAAGTGGTGCAAAAGGTTGAAGGCATTCAAATTCATCAACAAAAGTATCTAAGGGAGATCATAAAGAAGTTTAAAATGGACAATAGCAAGCCCCATCACACTCCAGTGTCCACATGCACTAAGTTAGACGCAGACCTTAACGGCCCCAAGGCGAATGAAACACTCTATAGAGGTATGGTAGGATCTTTAATGTACTTAACTGCCTCTAGGCCCGATATTGTTTTTGCAGTGAGCTTGTGTGCATGTTTCCAATCTGATCCAAGGGAGTCGAACATTGCCATCATCAAGCGTATCCTTCGTTATCTAAAAGGGACTGATAATCTTTGTTTATGGTACCCTAAGAACTGCGATTTTACCCTTGTTGGATACACAGATGCTGACTATGCAGGATATCTAGTTGATAAAAAAGAGCACCTCAGGTATGGCACAATTTCTAGGCCCTTGTCTCGGTTCATGGGGCTCTCGTAAACAGAACTCAGTAGTTGTGTCCACCATCGAGGATGAATACATAGCATCCACTTCTTGTTGTGCTCAATTCCTATGGCTCAACCAACAACTCACTGACTTTGGAATCTCGATGGGCTCGATTGAAATAAGGTCTTACAACACAAGCACGATCAACATCTCAAAGAATCATGTGCACCACTCTCGAACCAAGCACATTGACGCGTGTGATCACTTCCTTCGAGATAATGTGGAGAAGAAGCACATCGATCTTACCCATTGTAGAACCAAGGATCAAATAGCAGACATTTTCACCAAGGCCTTGAACAAGGAACCGCTCATCAAGCTAAGACTTCACTTGGGCTTGATCCCCTTTCATTAAGCATCTCCTTGCACGTAAGCCATCTCCCTTGATGTTGTGTAAATTCAGTGCTCCTTTTAATCTTGGTAACCTAAGACTAATACGTGCGCGAACCTAACCTATACTCTTAGGGGTATTCGTCCTTCGCATGCTCTGTGTGATACTAAATGATAAATGCTTAGTCAGGCCCTCTCTAGGATTGCACTATTGCTTGCTAAAACTTGATCCATTTGCATGCTATTCATTTTCAAGCCCTTATATATAAATGCACGATGATCGCTTCTTAACCTCATAATCAAGCCCCCCAGATATGGTTCATGCTTATAGGCCATTCCCTTAGCCTTGATCTTTATGTTATGTTCCCTATGACCATATAAGACACAACTGGGAATATTCATTGAGATGATAAAAAAAGCGTACCCATATATGCTTAGCGCTTCTTGTTTTTAAAAGAGCTTTTATGTCCCTTTGTGCGTGTGAGATTATTATGTGCTTAAGAGAGTTGAATTATCTTACTGAGAATGGGAACTGAGACACAGTACGTTCTAGTATGGGGACCGAGTAAGTAGAAGAGATTACAAGTGCAGTGTTTAAACTACATATCCTTGGGGACAAAGTAACACAGATTAGAGTGAAGCACAAATATCTTCAAGAACTGACTATAGGGACCGATAGAATCTTAGGGACCGAGCGTCTCAATGATAGACTATCTTCTAGGCACTCATTACTCGCCAACTTACCAATGGTCACTTGCATCTGCGATAAACGAGGCATCGTTCCAGATCTGAATTAAGGCCGTTGTGATTCGACCATTCGACCCCCTCCATAAATAGCCCCTTCAACCAGATTCAGCCCTCCTTCACCACCTCTGCAACTATTCACTCTTCTAAAACCCTCTCTCTTCCAAGCACTCAGTGCTCAAACCCTTCAACTCTTCACCACTCTCCCTCTCTCTGCTTCACAAATTCCACCCTCTCAAACACAATAATGGCCAACCCAATGAAAATTGACCCCGCCAAATAGGCTGAGTTCCTCAAATTCAAGGAGTTCATGGAGAGCTCCAAAGCAGCCGCCCCTGTTGCTCCCTCTTCCTCCACACCACCAGCTCTCCTTGACTCAACACCACCAAAGCCCCTCTCTCCAATCCCAGAGAAAGTGCCCACTCCTCTACCCTCACCTACCGCTCACTTTAACTCTCCAACACCCGTGGAAGAAGACCAACTGACCCCCGTCATTCACCTTGTTTCCTCCACCAACTCCACCAAGAACACTCTCTCCGCCTCCAGACATGAGGAATCCATCCAACACCAGCCTGACATCACATCCACGGCCCTCGCTCTCACTACTCCTTCCTCTCCACCACCTCAAACATCTCTGAAACGAACCTTAGCCATCACGCCCTCCTCCACCACCTAGAAACGACAAAAGACGATCGCCCTTCCTGAAAGTGACGAGTCATTCAGTCTCCCACTTGCCCATGGCAATTTCTCGACTCGAGTTGTCATCGAGCCTCTAATCATCGGCGAAGGCTTCTGGTCCAGCCTTAACCCTGCAGAGTTCGATGTCGTTGCCTCCGTCGCCTCCCTAGTACGCACTTGCTGGTCAGAGCTCGAGGTGGAGCCCTTTGCTGTCGACTACGATGAAGTGCGCAAGTTCTACAGCTCTCTCGCTGTTTTGACCCCTAGCCCAGGCCATCTCTACTTTGTGCCCCACATTCCTTGGGGAGACGAGCCCAAGACGCTGAACGTCAAGCTTATGGCGAAGGTTCTCGATCTTCCAACGGGTGAAGGGTACGCGTCTCTTCCAAAAAAGAACTGGCCCTCTGGAAAGGGCGAGATGCTGGAAATTCTGGTGGGGAAGCTGCGTCCTAAGGAGATCAAGACGCACATGCTGAGCTTTGGCACAAAGCTCATCCACTATATCATGTTGCGCAACATCATTCCTTGCCAAGAGAAGTGCGGTACCGTCACCATCGCTGACGCGTGTCCCCTCCGAGAAGTCATCAAAGGGAGTCTAATAGACATGTCACGAATCATCCTCTCCCACATGCTGACGGTGAAGATGTATAAGAACCACGCGCTTCCCTACCCCCACATCGTCAAGAAGCTGATGCTAGAGCTGGGGATCTACATGCCGACCAAGAAGACGCCCTGTGAGAGTATAATCAATGAGACTGGGTTGCGCCGGCTACTCAAGCACGCTAGTATGGTTGCGCCGGTTGAGAATCTCCTCCTTGGCTCCACTCACAGATCTGAGCCTATGCCCGAGCCCAAACCAAAGCCCGAATGCTGAGCCCCTCCCAAATCTGAACCCAGACCTCGCCGAATGAAGAGCCCTTTGAAGGAGCCCAAGCCCCTGCTACCGCCAAATCAGAGTTCAGAGGAAATTCAGCGTCGCACCTTGGAAGCTGTACTTCAGAAGAATCGGCATTTATCAGGGCTTAAGCGCTTGCTTGACTGGCATCTTCATCACGTCAAGGCACTCATGATCGGCCCCATACAAGAGACTTGCGAGGATGACCAGGATGATTATCAGTGGGAATAGCTGAGGTCTCATTTCCCCTAGGGCCCCTTAGAAAATCCAAAGCTTCTCTATTATTCTTGTCATTTTTGCTCTTTATGGCTGTTTTTATGTGTGCTCCTCAATTTTATCAATGAATTGCTAGTTTTTGGTTCACTTATCCGCTTGCTCTAGTGCGTACTGAGATAGGGCTAGACTTATTGCCTTTTCTTTTGTATCACTTACTCATTCCTCTTGAAGGCACGCATGTGCTACACTTAGTATCCCTGGATTAATATTGCGCATTTGTTTTTACATGGTGTCAAAAGGGGAATATTACATGCATAGGAGTTATTTAATTTAGGGGGAACTAGAACATACGGGGTTAAAGGGAGATGCTTATTACTTGTTCATTGATTAAGGGGGAATTGAAAGCTACTTCTTTTCTCAGCTCTATAATATGACTATGCCAAGATTCTAAGTTTGTCATCATTAAAAAGGGGGAAATTGTTAGTTGTATGAACTAGCCCCTTATTTCATATAACTAATAATGCTCTAGTTTTAATGATAAATAACTACCTTATGAACAAATATGTGTATTGAGTGAGATATCGTAGGAAATCGATAGGTCTTTGAGTTACTTAGGAAGCTAAAGCGTGGAGAACAACGAGCTTAAGAGAAGAGACAAGAGCGAGTTCAGCGAGAAGACAAGCGCTCAAGGCGCTTAACTAGGAGCAAGGGAACTGAAGGATACTGAAGGGGACCGAACATTGAGAGTGAAGGATCGAGCTGCACAAAGTAACGCGCTACACAAGGAGGATGCGCTCAAGGGGACCGAAGACGCTCAAGGGGACCGAGCGCGTATTTATGGAAAGAAATCTTCCTTGAAGCTAAAGAAGGAAAGAGAGCTAAATAAGGAAAGAGTTGATTCGCAAAGAGATTTACCAGATTCGAGATCTTAACAGTTGAAGCTAGTTTGTCATTATATTCGGCTAGTTTAGATTTAATACTTTATTTATTATTATTCACTTGTTTTTAGGTAATTAGTTTCCGGTGATTATGCCATATTATAATTAGTTTAGTTTATTATCCTTATACTGTTGTTGTCGAACTAGAGAGAGAGAGTTCATCTTGATTTAGAGCTTAAGCAATAGCTAGGAGAGTTGAGAGAAACTAAGAGCTGTGTGTTCTCCTAGTTGTTGTAAGTCTAAAGATAAATCAAATCAACCAACGTTTTGGAATTGAAGTGTTTACTTGTTCTTAGTCTTATATTCCGCACAAAAGATTTGATCTTTAGTTAGACTAAGTACTTCACGATCCACAAACTGCCTTCCCTGACAGTTACCTCGTCAGGGAACTGAGTCTGGCAGTTACCGACGGTTACTGACGGTTAAACACGTAGTGGCACACGTTCTGGTGGTTACAACCGACAACTCACATTCACGTTCTCAATTGAGCACGTGGTTGACCAATTCAAAAATTATTCCCTCACAGGGACACGTCCCTCACATGACCATGTCACTCGCAGGGACGCTTCCCTCACATGGACACTTCCCTCACAGAGACATTTCCCTCACATATAACTATTAGCTCAGAGGGAATTGGACGTGTTAACCTTAAATGTTGTCATCCGAGACTCGACTCCGTTTACACAAGTGTGTACTCCACACCCCCTAACTTATGTTATAACGAAATGGAGCTCCCATAGTGTCGTATGAATCCCGATCAGACTAAATGAAATTGTTCTTTACATAGAACAATCATGATAACACTAAACTTGTCAACAATTCTTGCATCTACGACAACCTATGGATCGAATGGATTCTTGCATATAAGCTCCGCAACACACCCATATAGGCTTTTCAAGGATCGGACAATGACAGTTACTCATGGAAAACAATTCCCCAAATCAGGTGTGAACTTCTCTCACATCACTCTTGTTGGATTGTATCGTCAACTTTGTCTCATGGAAGTGAACGTTACTTCCCTAAAATCGTTGTAGCTGAACTAGGTCAAGAACTTGTATTGTGGACACAATGAATTAGAGTGGAAACCTCAACAAAACTATGTTGAGTAAAACCACTAACTTCTAGTTCTTCACTAGAATGATTTTCAAACGATATTTTATTGATGTGTTTCTTTACAAAAGATAGCTCGGAATACACACACTAATCACTCCTCTCACTCGCACCCAAACACAACCTTAAAATGCCGTTCACTATGCTCATTTTCTTAATCTAACCCTTGTGTTTTTTATCTTGTACACACACAAATGATCTCTTCAAGTATAGCTATTTATATCAAGTACTACGAGATCTTTCCCGTCAATATTATATCTCATAAATAAATATATAATCCGTAGATTCTCCCATTTATTTATTTGATATAATATTGTCAGTTACAACAATATTATCTAATCCTAACAACCTAGATTATTCTACTTTTTAATCTGTTCGGTATCTTCTTCTCCTAGATTGCCCGTATCAAATTATTTAGGATTCTCTCAACTAACTTTTCCCGCGCGTATCTACTCGATCTCTCCGCGTGTCTTTCTTTTTCTGACTTCCTCTTATTCATGGAACTCATTCCTTGTTCCACTACTTGCTTCCTACATACTCTTCACGCTTCCTTGTTTTCCTCGCTTCCAAACTCACTTCCTTGTCTTAGGTACACTTCCTTTGAATAAAATTGCACGCTTAATCTCACTACACTTCCTTTAGTCGAGTGTTTGTCACTATCAAAACGTAGGAACTCTAACAAATCCCCCCTTTTTGATGATGACAAACTCTCTTAACATTATAACCAAAATCTAAGCACATATCAATTAGTATGGACAAAGTTCATTCCAACTATCTAATTACTTCCCCCTACGTTAAATACTCATGGATTCTCTAGTAGGTCATTCCCCCTCAAAATATTATCCTATATAATCTTCCCCCTTTTGGCATCATCAAAAAGCAACAAACAAGGCATTATGCACATAAGGAAAGCACAAGCAAGTCATGTAATCAAACCCAGAGATACATAAGTGCCAACCGGACCGGAACTATTAAAACGAAGTTCATACACAGAGAAAGGACAGTTTACGATAGCAATCAATGTTATAGCAATTAAAAAGTACGCAAAAGAAGTCAAGAGAAAGAGAGGGATAATGGGGTTGGTGTGTTGTCTAGGACCAGGTCACGCGCGTGGTATGAATTAGTCTGAGCAGGTCAATTCATTAGTTGAAGACTGGTAGTAGTGCTGGAGGGTTGACACTTTATTGTTGAGTCTTCAGATCTGTTCTACAAGCAGGGTTGTCAGCTCATAAAGTTGTTGGAGGCGAGTTTGAACATCAGCTGGCTTTGGAAGCTCACCCAGAATGTCCTGAATGTCCTTGGGTTCTGCAGGCTTTGCCTTTCCTTTTCCTTCACCCCTCTGGAACACGTCCCCATCCATGCTCCCCCAAATGAAACAACATTTTCTTCAGCGTGGACTCCCTCAGTTTTTTCCGTAGATCTGGTCACCCTTAGATTCTCTGTACACTCCATGGTATTCTAGAATTTTACGGAACACAGAGGGAAATGGTAGACCGTGTGACTTAGTGCTACGGATATGCCCCATATGGAGCATCATTATCTTTGGGAGACTGATCTTGTCACATGTGAGAACCTTCTCCATCAATAATACATCCTGAATCAGCAATTTGCTCTTCTTTTGCTCTCTTGGAATCACGTTAGACATTAGGAGATGATGTACTATCCTATTCGTAGGACCATTTTCCCGACAGACAAGTCCCCAATCAGCATAGGCTTTGAATCCCTCGACACTATCCTAACTTCACTAACCTTTGCTTATTTTGGCCATCCCCTTTCTCATACACATCATAACCATCATGTAGAACTTTCTGAATAGCAGCAATTCCAGGACTCATGAAAGTTCGTGAGTCACTCCCTACTTTGTACAAAGCAATCAACCTAAAAGCATTTACATCTAACGAGAAAGAGGAATAAAACTCACGGATTAACTGAGTGTCGGTTGGAGATTTGTTAGAAAAGATCCCAGTCAATCTTTAGGAGGCCAGTTTTTCATCAACCGCCAACAGATCATTCTCATTCAAGAATTCTCTCATGTACGTCATTTCTTTGATTATGGGTCTAGTGCCTACCTCAAGAGCAATTTTGCATGGTTCCTCGACCCTCTGTTTTCCCCATTGTTTGATTGTCCCTCTGGTCATACGTCTTGCCGACTTTTCTACCTTCAGCTTTTTAGGAGCCGATTCTTCTTCGTCGCATGAGTCGACAGAAATCGCAGCAGTTCGTGAGGAAGCGTGGGTCTTCCTTTTGACCGGGGTGACTGTTTGGCATTTTGGGAGCGCTTCTTCGCAACTTTCTTAGGTGGAATATCGGGAAGGGCGGTGGCGATGAAGTCAGTGCCAACCGGGGGTGGTGAATCACTTTTAGTAGTGTTTGGGAGGCATTCTTGGGTTTAGGAAAGGCTTCAGATTGTTCGGATATGCTCTAGGGTGTAGGAGCTCTTAGTTCGGGATTAGGGTTAGGGTTTACCTGGTGGTCATGGCTTTTCTTTGGCGTGGAGGTGTAGATCTTGGTAGGCTGGTACAGGACGAGCGCAGATTCTGGATTTTGGACATGCAGGTTGCACTCATCATGGTGCCATAAATATTTTGTAGGGGTTTGACATTTGCAGTCATCGGCGATTTGTCTTCTAGGATGGTGGGTACAGGCGAGAGAGCTTATCTAGGAATTACTAGCTTGTCTATGTCTATTCCGAAAGCCAGGAGTTTTAAGCGGAGTTCATCATGGTTGAAGGTAGTAGATGAGGAAGGGCTTGCGATTTTCGGGTGATCGTGGAGTTCTTGGAAGATGAGTGTTTGGAGAGGTGATTTGGGAGAGAAGAGATGGATTTCTTGGAAGATGAGTTTAGTGAGAGAAAATGGGAAGGTAAGGGTGTTTTAATTTTGTGTGTGTGGTTGTACTAGTCACTATGTGATAATTACTCCGTGCAGCTTTTTACTCCTTTCACATGCAGTCACATCCATCAGTATCACGTAGTTCTAATAGTTGTTTTTAACTTTCCTGACTCTTTGTTTGAATTCAACCGCATAGTGGAGTTACCTCATTCATACCTTATTTGTTCTTGTTCCAAAGAAAGCCGAGCTCAAACTGATTATTTCCCGCGTTGGCAGTTTCCTGGTTGCGATGTAGTGAAATGTGTAGAGGTACTCGTACCAATATGGTCTCACAAATATAACATTACACTAAAGTCATTTTTAAGCATATATAAACGTGATTAATATCATCATAATGGACTACTCCCGTTAATGTACGAAAGATAGGCTCATAGGACTTTTCAATTCTGAGTGGCTTTAGGGGTGGGTGATAGGAGCTTATTATATGGTGTTAACTAGCGACTATTAGCTTAGGATTAGTGGTGTTTAGGTGCTTATTGAGTGGTATTCACAGTATCCGGTATGATGTTCATTTATGGATTTGCGGGATGCTCATAAGTGTTGTTTTGTGGTTCTATTATGGAGATCCCATTTGTACTCACCTCTAGTGCATTTGGGACAGAGCTAGAGAGAAGACTACCACACCTACACCCATGGAGAAGCTGAGAGGCGAAGCCGAGCTGCCTCGGAAGGTTATAGAAGACCGAAGACCAGTCCGAGAGGAGGTGTCACGACGAGAACGAGCTACGAAGAAAATGTCTCGACTAAGACCCAAATGTCTCGATCGAGATTTACCCTCGACATGAAAGTCTCGACTGAGACCCAAATGTCTCGAACGAGACTTGGAAGTAGCGATCGAGAGCCACGCCGAATCTGAGGAACTGGGACAAAGTCTCGACCGAGACTCACATGTTTCGATCGAGATCATGGTGACGGAATCGGCCCAATTGCAGATCCAAGTCCGATATTTTATCAGTTTTCCCTATTTTATCTTTTAAATTCAGTTATTTTATTTCTTTTAAGTTAGATACTATATAAACCCTTAGAAATTAGGTTAAGGGGATCTTTTGCCACTTTCACAAATTAGTTCTTAGAAATTCAGCAGCCAAGAAGAAAGCTCCCACCTTTGTGCCATCTTCTACCTTCATCCTTGGTTAGTTCATCCATTCTTATGTATTGCTTTCTCTTGGCTATGTCTGGATAAGTTCCTATTAGTTCACTCTTAGGTTGAAGCCATTATTCTTGGAATTGTTTGTGAGAATTCTTATGTTTATGTTCTAATAATAATTTCAGCATTGTTTTATATTCTCTTGTGTTTATTGTCATTAATTGATATTGATTTTATCTAGGTTTGAAACTAGGTTGATTATTATTCATTCATATCGCTAGGCTTGATAATTCGATTTGAAAAGTCTTGTCTTTTAGGTAGCAATCAGAATTAGCATAGACTATTTGCGAGTGCTTCTTTTGTAGAGATTATAAACCTGTGTCGAGTATCGGCGATTTGCCAATGGTATTGCATAGGCCTACATATCTTTGATCTCGCTTTTGAACCTTAGAATTTCTTAGGTTATTGCTTACAACAAGGGTTTCTAGGACTATTTGGACTAGTTGCTATTTACGAACAAAGAGTAGGACAACTAGATTATTTATTTAAAGAACATAACTTTTATAGAATTCGATGATCAAATTTCCATAAGAATAATGCACTGATACTAAAAGAGTGAGCTTTCCATCGTTATAGTTTACAAAATCCAATATTCTACATTTTATTTATTGCAAGATTAGTTTTACAACCAACCCCCCCCCCCCAGTTACTACTAGGTAACACAATTGAAATAAGCTATCGTTCTGGCTCCCTTGGGATTCGACTCCGACTTACCACTTCACTAGTGGATTATTTAGTTGGATTATCTTTGATAGGGCCAACGACCGTTTAACACCTGTCAAATTTTGGCGCCGTTGCCGGGGAGCCAACTGTTATAGTTTGTTTCTCTTTGTGTTACCTTGGTATGGACCTATCCTATGGTCCACACTCGCGCTACTAATGAGTTTACTTGCTGAGCTTACAGGAGATACGGAAGGATGGCCAAAGACTGATGAGGAGGAGGTGTCTGAACTCTGGAAGTTTGTTAATCGTTACAAGAGATATGATCAACAATGGTGTGAGGACTATTCGAGGTACAATGATTACCCCCAACCTGAACAACATCAGTGGTGGTGGCCTCACGATCCTAAACCTAGTTCTGAACCATCAACTGAAGAGTTGTTGAACGCTCTGACAATGCATTTCGCAACTCATGATCAGGCTGCAGAAGAGAGAACCAAGTACATGGAAGCACAGCCTGAGCAACAACAGTGGTGGTGGCCTCACAATCCTCAACCTAGTTCTGAACCATCAACTGCAGAGATGTTGAACACTATGACAAGGCATTTCGCAACTTATGATCAGGTTGCAAAAGAGAACACCAGGTATCTGGAAGAACAGGTTGAGCGAATGGTGCAAGCAGTATCTACTTTGGCACAAAATCAATCTGAGGCACTGCAGCCTCAGACCATAGTGAACCCGAGCCTTATGGACAACAGTTCTATGACATTAAGTAGTGACCAAAGCTCGGATGAGATGCCAAGTGATGAGGGTAAAGCTGAGGCTGAGGAGCCAATAGACGCACCACCGCAACCCGAGCTACACGACCGCGCCGACGAGACCGGTGAAGGGCGCGACCGCGCCATAGTCATGCGCAACCGCACTATCACAGTGATCGTTCCGTAATCATGTGCGCAACTACGCCCTCCAAAGCACGTCCAACTGATCCCCCCGATCCCATGAGCGACCGCTCCCCATACATACGCTCCCACACTCTCTTCTCTGTTGATGTGCGTGCCCGTGCACCAGATCCGCATACCCGCGCATGTTTCGCAACTATTTGCTGCAAAGGTCTCCCTCAGCTACTTAACATCGATGAGTATGATCCAGGCCCAACATTAGACGATGAGAGAGAATTACTTGATCCGGGAGATGATCTCAAGCTATGTCGAGCCACCGACGTGCATCCACAACTTCAAATGTCCGGGACTCTGGAACCCCGAGCACATGTGCCTCGTTTTACAAAACTTCTTAAGAAGCTACGCACGGTGAGGAAGAAGAAGAAGAGAGGGTGGTATGACAAGAGGATTAGGAAGAGACGAGGGGTGAGATCCTATTCTGTGAAGAAGATGAGAGAGTTCCTTCATGAGTTGGTCTATGAGGGGCCTAGTGCTGGTTGATACAGAGTAAGGATTCGAGCCAAAGACGTTAAACAAAGGCGCTGATCGGGAGGCAAACCGAGGGATTTTTACTAACCATTAATCCCATTTGTTTGTTTTGTGTTTGTTATTTACACAAGAAAATCAAAGGAGTCAGCAGGGAGGAAGCCATTGGAGGAGTAAATCAGACACTATCACCCGAAATCACTCATGTCGCGATCGCAACTTTTGCATCTCGATCGAGAATTTGCCCCCGTAAAGAAGTCTCAACCACGACTTCAAAATCTCAATCGAGATGATGGTGATCCAGAATACGAAAATTTTTCCGAAAAATGTCTCGACCGCGACTTTCAACTATCAATCGAGACGACGGTAACTCAGTTTGCGAAAAAATTTCCGAAAAATGTCTCGACCACGACCAAGCGTCTCGACTGCTACCAGATGATGATGTTGCGGAGTGATTGTGGTACCTTCTCCCTCTTCCCTTCTTATGATGTCCTCTTTTGTTGCATTGAGGACAATGCGATGTTCAAGTGTGGGGAGAGGAGTTGACGTACCGAGGAGGTTTATGGTGCTGATTTTGGTTTCTTTTGCTATTTCCGCTGATTTACCTTGTTTTTAGAGTCTCTGCTGAATTGTTTTAGTTGTTTTTTGATCGAGTCTGTACCGGATTTATATTGCTTGAACTTTTGCATCGTTTTAGTTTAAAAAAATAAAATCAGAAAAAATTAAAAGAATAAAAACCAGGCAAGCAAAAATGGATAAAAAGGAAAAGATGGTGCCTGAAAAAAAAAAAAAAGAAAAGTTCCTACCACTTAGAATTTGGTGAAAACCCGAAAGGGTGCCAGAATTGCTTTGTTTTGTGATTGATTTTATTGATTGCATATCTATTGGCGCAGGAGATATAAGAAGGGAGTTGAAGGATGTCTTGGGTTCTAGGATTCACCAAGGGCGTATAAGGAGTTAGTTTTGGCCTTTTATCTCTCTATTTATGAGCTTATTGTTATCCACACTTTGCATGCTTACCATTCCATTAGTTTATTAGTTTTTCTACATATTATCGGCGGTCACTAGACACTCTACGGATATCATCTTGTCTCAAACTCAGTTTGTTTAAAATATTCTTGAGAGATTCAAAATCCACTCAAGTGCGATAGTAAAAAAACACCTGTGCACTCTAATCTTTATCTAACTAAGAACGAAGAAGGAGTATTGCAGGTGAAATATGCACGGGTCATTTATAGTCTAATGTACTTCACCAACTACACGCGACCTGATTTAGTGCACTAAGTAAATGTACTAAGTCTCTACACCTATAATCCGGGACATACACACAAGAGAAGGACAACTCGGGTATTGAACTACTTATAATACTCTAAAAGTTATGGGTTGCATTATGTGACTTAACCCAGAAGTTCTGGAGGGTCACACTGATGCCAACTGGATAGTCGACTCTAGCAACTCCAAATCAACAAGTGGATATGTTTTCACACATGGAGGAGAAGCAATATCTTGGAAGTCCTCCAAACAAACATTGTTTATCAAATTCACTATGGAGTCCGAGGTCATTGCTCTAGATAAAATGGCAGAGGAATCTGAATACCTTCCCAACTTTCTAAAAGATATCCATATGTTGTTTAAGTCAATGTCGGCGTTATGTACAACGCAATATCCAATCTGCTATTGCCCGAACACTGTGTAGCTTATGTAATGGATAGTCTTATCAAACTCAAAGATGTCACAAGACAATTAGACAACTTCTATTGACTGTTGTAATCTTACAAGATTACATCAAATTGGTTGACAACCTAGCGTATCCATTTACTAAATTTTTTTCCAAGAGAGCAAGTTGTTAAATCTTCAAGAGGGATGGGTTTAAAGCCTATGACTAAATATGAAGCTTGGCGGATACTCTTCCAATTTTACTGAGATCCCAAAATATAAGTTCAAATGAAAAACAAATCAGGTTGAATCATGGAGTTGCACTGGGAGCCTACAAGTTTCAACCCAGTTCTCAGTGCTAATTGTATATGTTGGAGGATAAGTTTAGCAATTAATGATTTCATAACCTTTTTAAAAAAACATGTGGGATATGACAAGATACCTTCTATTGACAATGATATAAACATCTACGACGAGTATAGTAGCATAGTTTTAGCATATATTTAATGTTATATTGAGTTGTATTGTCGTTTCTTTCGTGCATATCACTTTATGACCATCTATAACTTACTATGATGATTTATGGGGATTTAGAGTAAAGAGAAGAAAGAAGAGAAGTGAAGACAATGACAAGCATATTGAAGATCAAGAAGAAGCTTAAGGAGTCAGAAGACTGATCTCTCGGCGGCTCCCGCCTATGCACTAGCGGCGACCACCTATGGACTTACAGGATTTTCCCATATTTAAACGGCAGCGGCCGCCGATATCTAGAGACGTCGGCCGATCCTTACGGTTTTTACACGGGAATTTCCCTCTTTTCTATCTTACCGAGACTCGGTTTAGTAGTTTTGTATTTGCTTTTCTAGGTCCGTTTAGAGTATTTTATTATTATATTAGAAGATTGTATTTAGGGTTTTGGATAGTGGGTTTTTGTAGCCACATTTCATATCACTGTTTATATTTACGTAAGAGTTTTTCTACAGAGTTTCAGATCTTTTCTCAAGACTTGGCTTTGTGAATTCTGGTTTGGAGATCTAAACACTTTTTTCTTAGTAGAGTTAGTGGAAGTATATAGTTTGTGATTGATTTGAGTTTATCTAGATTATTCGTATATTAAAGTTGTATGCTTTTCTCTTGATTTAAATGTTAATTAGTTTACTGGTCGAATTCTAGGTTCATAATCTAGGATTTAATTAATTATATCATATTGCTAGGATAAATTGTGTTGTTTGTCACTTTATATTCATTTGAAACAAACATTTAATCCTAGTATCTATTTGACCTACAATTTATATGTAGAGAATTGAATTATATGATAGTCACTTTGCTATTTCTGTAACCTGATGTTCTTCATATTAATTCCTCAATTAGTTTGAATCACTGATAAGTTTGTCGTGGTTAATTGATTAGTACAAGATTATTAAACTATGTTTGAGATTCTAATCACTTTCGTATAAGAATAGGAAAAACTTGCTAAAGGGTTATCTTTTATTTTCTATGATCATCATCACTGTTGAATACTGAAACGTACCTTTACTGAGAATTATTCCTTCCATTGATTACATGTTTTACACGTTTTTCTAGCAATAGATTTATTCAATCCCTTATTTTAACTAATTTGGTAAATAATTTGGTAAATAATTGCCTCTCGCTTCCAAATCATGCGTCTGGTCTCTTCGTAGACGATGACACTCGTGGTCGATCTCTGCAATTGGAGCATTGTTCACACTTTTTATGCTTATTCTTCTCATGTTGCTCCAATTGCAGAGATCGACCACGAGTGTCATCGTCTACGAAGAGACCGGACGCATGATTTGGAAGCGAGAGCGGAATAATTTGTTGGTTACTTATTCCCAAGTGAGACTAAGATTCCTGGAAGAGTGACTTTGGAGTCTTTGACTGCTCCTAACTTGGAGCTCCCGACAAGAGGACTGACTCTTCCTAACATTATTGCTGACCAAAGATTTGAGCTAAAGAGTAGGATAGTTCACTTACTACCAAAATTTTCTGGCACTACATTAGAAGAATAAAACCAACATTGGGATGAGTTTGTGGAGGTTTTCACTATTTGAGGCCTACCGACGTGGACGAGGAGGAAATGAAGATGAGATCCTTATCAGTTTCTCCAAAGGGCTGAGCCAGAGATTGGTACCATACATTGGAACCAGAAATTTTCACGAACTGGGTGGAGATGAAGAGGCTTTCTGATTCAAATATTCCCAACAATGAAGTCCAATTCGTTGAATAAAAACATATTTAATATAGAGCAATTTGTTGAAGATATACAACTACTTTGACAAGTTCAAAAAGTTGAACAAGAGTTGCATCTACCACAGCTATCAAGAGCAAGACCTGATCTTATATCTGCACGATGATCTCCGCGAGGACGATCGTCAAATGGTGAACGTTGTGTGACAATGCAACATACTAAAGTTGACTATGACGATACCCTTGCTATTTTCTCAACCTCAGTTGATGATAGAAGGAAGTATATTAGAAGAAGCTCTAGTAGGAGAAATGTTTCATGTGCAGAACAAGCAAGTCTAGATGAGGCTGCACTCATGAAGGAAGGCATTAGGAGATTAAAGCTTTTTGGAAAACTGCAGAAAGTTAAGCCATACATAACTTGTGGATATGAGCTCCACCCTACTGATGCATGCACATCATTTCAAGAGAAAGTCAATACGGTTGGTTTTCAACAAGGAATGCAAAGGCCACCCTAGAATGGCCAATGCAACCAACCTTGGAGGAATCATGACATCTTCAAGTGGGGATTCATGGATAATCGATTAAACCCACCTATGAGGCCCTAACAACAATCATACGATGAGATCATTATAGCATTAGTAGCGAGCAACAGTGACATGCAAAATCGCTTGAAGCAAGTAACTCTTTCTAATGTTAAAATGAGAAAAAAAGACCAAGCATCTTTGAGAAACAACTTAGTCAACTGACCCATGTTGTTGGGAAGATACAACAACAAATTTTGGATCATCTCACATCACAGACGGAGATGAACCCGGATATACATAATATGAGTTCTATGGAAGTGTCTTTTGATGGTTTTGATGATGACTTTAAGGCTATATGGAGTGAGTTTGATGAGAAATTCATTCTCAATGATAAGCCAGAAGAAGAACATACAGAAGAAGAAAATATGGTACAGACTGGTGGCACCCGCTGATCATTCTTGCACTCTCCGAAGAAAAGGAATCACCGCCCGGCGCCCGGCGTACCTTGTGGAGTCCCCGCCCTCGAGCCACTCCAAATTCAGCACTCTCCACCTATCTTATGGTGAAAATAATGAAGAATTTGAGTTCGGCGACCGCATGTCAGAATGGAGTGCCCGCTTGTGTGTAGAAGAAGAATTTTTTGGCAACCGTTGTTTGTACATTGGCACCCGCCACCAACCTGACTTCGAAGGTGACAATTGTAATGACATTTTTTGCAACATCCCCTCTAATTTAGGCACCCGCCACCGACTAGTCCTAATAAAAGAGGATTCTAAGATTAAGACCGGAACCCGCCCCTGCTCCATAGGCCCTGCCGGCCAATCATTAGATAAGACGATTCTTTGTCTTCTGAGAGTGATGAGAGTGTCAATTCCTACGTCAATTCATCCATTTTCAAAGCATTTACTAGGAATTCAACAGTGCCTATCGAGTAATCTTATACACCATACCCACCATTCCCAACAACTTTGAGTCGAATGAAACTACTAAAGACTCATAGGACATGCTTGAGACGTTTTGCAAGGTCGAGTAGAACGCACCCTTATATGTCGAGGTGCGTGCAAATCCAGTTGAAGATAGATTTTTAGATGGGATGGCTAAGCGTAGAGAAGAGCAAAGGATCCGAACTCTTAAGAAGAAAAAAGTGGGTGAGCAAGTTTCTGTTGTACTCCAACATCACTTGCCTAAGAAGTGTGAAGACCCGGGAATGTTGAAAATCCCAATCACCATTGGGAAAGACAAGATCGACTGAGCTTTTCTCCAATTAGGTTCATCTACCAATGTCTTACCTTCTTATTTATATTATTCTGTAGGCCTTGGTCCTTTGAACTACACTAGAGTCACCATTCAATTGGATAAAAAGTCCAAAATCCTTTCACTAAGGAAGTTGGAGGACGTATTAGTACGTGTAGTTGAGTTTAATTTCCCACTGAATTTTATGTTATCCAAATGGAATATGAAGAGAAAGAGGTACCTACAATTTTAGGTAGACCGTTCATGAGAATCGCGAGCGCGGTAATTGATGTATGAGCAAGTATAAAAACGATGGTGCATGGTGACAGGACCTTCACTTTTAGTATTGATGGAACAATTACCACTAAACAATTATTTTATTCCTTATGAAGGATTGAAACGGTTATACCGGGCCCGGAAAAGTCTTTAGACAACGGTATTAGCAAACCTGATGCTCGGTACTAGAGATGTTTTGGGCATTTGCCCTGCCGGACTGACCATGAAAGGAGAACAAAGTTCCCCCAACTGTTGTGCATGATAAGCTAGAAAGAACAACATCCTCCCATCCCTATGAAGTCTACGTTTGGGGCAATGTATGTGAAGTCTAGTGTACAAGCTAAGAAGCCTAAGATGAAACGCCAACATGGTTAAACTTACAAGTTTCTAGACTTCAATCATCTATGTTTTTGGCGAGCTAAGGCTCTGAAGGATGCAGACGCCATTAATGTGAGTTGATCTTAACGGGAGTCGTTCCATGGCTCTAACTAAGGAGCTTATTAGGAGGTGATCTGACGTGCTGTCGTTAGGCAGCGTCAAAGTAATATTTACAAACCCCACCGATACCTCTACAAGTATAGAGGTAAGCAAGGATCGATCCCTCGGAGAGTCACGTATTCAATTATTGTGTGTTTAATCTAATTAACTTAAAAGGTAACCAAGAAAAGGGAAAATATATGTTGTTAACTAACTAAACTAATCTAATAAAGCAATAAAGACGAGCACTTTGATCACCAGGCGTCTACACTACGGAGTTATTGATTTGATCCTTGACTTCTTAATTCTAATCGAGTTCATTATATAAATTATATATTCAGGTTTGTCCTAATCCTTGTTTTTAACTAGTTAATAATACAACTCGGCATATTAACCCTAACCTCTAGATATAACCCTGAAACTATCAAAGGTTAATCCCTAGTCATCATGAAGTTCAAGAATAAATAGGAACATGCATTGCCACTTGGCTACTAACACATCATCATCCTCCACACAATCACAAGTCCAACTATTCCAGGCAATTTATTTGCTACCCTATGGAAAAACTCTCCAACTCGGATAAATCAGACCTAGCAGTATGAAATAGATCTATATACCTTGGTAGCTAATCTAGATAAATAAATCGCAATCAATGGTAAATAAGAACTTGAGAATGAAAGAACTCATACAATATATATTATTAGAACCAAGGAAGAAGTCTAGAAACCCATAACTTTGTAGGCTTCCGCCTGGAGAACAAAGCTAGGAAACTACTCGCTCCTCATTCTAATAAAACCTAATTAATGTATGGAATATTGTATGATAGATGGAGGCAAAACTCTCATCTATTTTTAAAGACTAAAACCCTAGAAAAGAATCACTAAAAGGCAAACCCGAAATTCTATCTAAAAACTAGGTAAAAAGCACATTAACCCCAATAGAAAAGAAGCAGCCGCGGCGGAAACCTTACAGGGGAGAGGTCGCGCCTATTTCAGCGCAGTGGCTCCACCTTGCAGAACTCAAGCGCGGTCGCGCCACTGTATAGAAGGCTTGGCGTGCTCGCGCTAAGGAAGAAGTCTACAAACACATAACCCCGCAAGCTTCCTCTTGGAGAACAAAGCTATGTCGGCACGGTCATTCCACCTTGCAGAACTCAGGTGAGGTCGCACCCTAGGCTAGATTACCCCACGCGTCCTCTTCGGCATGCGATTGTCCTTTGCCACTTGCGTGTACCCCTCTGTTTTCTCCCGAGTGCTCGTAATCCTCTTGTTTAGCTAATTTGCTTTGCAAGATACGAAATACGGAAATACGCTATAATCCATGACCAATATGCATGTAAATGGTGCTAACAACCTCTCATTACGCCATACTAGATGTCGCGAATATACCTTGCTCGTCCTCGAGTAAGCTGTAGCTAACCCTTTGGCGATCTCAGCGAGTATGGATGACATGACTGAAGTGGTTTTCGATCAACTCTCTAGCTCCCAGTACCTAGAATCATCAAGAAAATGGGATTAGACTCCGACTCTACTAGAAATATTAAAAAAATAATGCAAGACCAACAAGACTCAAAACTAACTCTAAATCCAACAATGACATCAATCATTCCTCTATACTTGAACCATGATATTCTACGCAAGTGCATTAATCATGAATCTCTAAACTATGTTGAAGATGTCTCAAATCAAATAACACACGAAGGATGATAACGCAAGATAAAAAAACAAGACTAATTGTCTCCGAAATTCTCTAATTTATGAAGATAATACACAAGCTCCCACACCATTGAAAACATATTTAACAGACCAAAACTCAACTCTAGTAATTCCACATGTTTCTTTCTAATGCTTCTTTTCATTCTATTTAGGTACTTCTTATTCTCAAATTTCTTAATTAAGCATTGGGCATGTCTGTTTTACGGTCCTGGCCAATTTGTTTTTAAGCATCGGGCTCGTCTATCTTACTGTCCGGGCCTTTACTCATTCAAGGCCATTTATTCAAATAACTGGCCCGTCCGTCTTATGGTCTGGGCCGTCTTCTTTCTACTCATGAAGCAACGAAAAAGGACGGGAGCAAAATATTAACAAAAATATGATGAAAATTAGAGAAGAGATGGAAAACATGCAATCTTAGTATTGGACCTAATGCATTTCTAATCATAAACCGCATGCTCAAGTCAAAGTCCTAAATTTGATCAATCATATCATCATCATATATAGTTGCACTATCAACATCAAGGGCATAGTAAAAAGATTCAAACCATTGCACTATTATAGAAGTCACAAAGCAACAAATAGGGGAAAATCATGATAGCCGACTCTAAAAATTACAAATAAACTAAAAAAATCAAACTAGATAGGATAGTGGAGATAACTCTCCACTCCCACACATAAAATACGCAATGTACGCATTTCACAATGAGGCAAAGTCCTGAATCTGATCAATCATAGCATCATCATATAAAGTCGTTGGCTTGACGCCAGGGGCCTCTTTATCACTGAAACCTCTCTTCTTCTACACTTTGTAGGATTTAGCACCTATCCTCTTCCTCATCCTCTTGTAGAACCACCTCCCTCTCTTCTTAATCTATCTTGTGTATAACCTCTGCAGTTATTCAGTGAACTAAGGCCCAGGTGTTCGGGATTCCGGCATCCCGAATGGTGTGAGGTGTACGTAAGTGGCTTGCCTCAGCTGTATCAACTCTAGTATCAACTCTCGGATCAAATCCCCTTATTATCTCTCCTAATCGTGGTCCTGGATCATACTCATTGAAGTTCACTGGTGCCGGAGGAGAGGCTCCAAAGGTTGCAGGGGTACTTCGCACGGTCGCGCCAAAGAGGGCGTGTTCGCGTTTCAACTTCCGGAAAAGGTCCCGTAAAGGCACGGTCACGCGGGTCAGGGGAGCGGTCACGCCAATCTACATGGGAGGGTGCGGGGTGCGCATGATGATGGCGCAGTCGCACTCCTCCTAAAAGACAAGGGCGCGGTCATGCGACTCTTCAGCACAGTCGCGCGATTCCTCAGTTGCGTAGATGCGGTTGGGCGACTTCTCAGCGCGGTCGCGCGACTTCTCATCTCGGTCGCGCGAGTTCTCAGAGCGGCCGCATGACTCTCTGTCGTGGCCGACTCCTTGACTTCCTCCTCATCATGTGGGTGCATGTTGGCTGATCTATCAACCTCGATATCCTCCTCCTCTGTCTGCACCTCGTTCGATCTCGTGTCGTTGCTAATTGTGATAATGTTAGTGTCGGCAGCCTGATACTCCTTTAGAGTGGCCACTGACTGCATCATTCACTCTATCTGCTCATCCACGTACTTTGTAGTAGCCCGTGAATGCTCGACCATTCTCTGGGTGCTCTCTTCAAGTACTCGGGTGGTGGTCACGAGGTGCTCCATCAGAACGGTCATCAAAGTTCGTGTGCAGGGTTCGGGGCTCAGCTAGGGCCTCCACCACTACTGCTCAGGCTGGGGGTACTCTATATGCGTTAGGTTGTAGTAATTGTACCATTGTTTCTCGTACCCAGGTTGTGGATCTCAGTACCTCCCATAAGTGGCGGCCCTATCAGCGGCCTTCTGTTGAAGCCTAGCCAACCTGCTTCTCACTTTAGCCAATATCTCGCTCGGCTGCATGCAATCTGTCATCATATCTCCTTCAAACTCAGGTATACTCATTAGTAATAAGGGTGATGACATGTAACAACCAACACCAAATCTAATTAAATCAAAAACACAAGAAAAGAAAAACTAGACTCCGCGCAATGGTGCCAAATTTGATGTGCTGTCGTTAGGCAGCGTCAAAGTAATATTTATAAACCTCACTGACACCTCCACAAGTAGAGAGGTAAGCAAGGGTCGATCCCTCAGAGAGTTATGTATCCAATTTTTGTGTGTTTAATATAATTAACTTAAAAGGTAACCAAGAAAGGGGAAATATATGGTGTAAACTAAGTAAACTAATCTAAGAAAGCAATAAAGACAAGCACTTTGTTCACTAGGCATCTACATTGCGATGTTATTGGTTTGATCCTGGACTTCTTAATTCTAATCGGGTTCATTCTATAAATTATATATTCAGGTTGTCCTAATCCTTGTTCCTAATTAGTTAATCATCCAACTAGTCATATCAACCCTAACCTCTAGATATAACACTGAAACTATCAAAGGCTAATCCCTAGGCATCATGAAGTTCAAAAATAAATAGGAACATGCAGCGCCACTTGGCGAATAACACATCATCATCCTTCACACAATCACAAGTCCAACTAGTCTAGGCAATTGATTTACTACCCTATGGAAAGACTCTCCAACTCAGATAAGTCAGACCTAGC
>NW_027368020.1:0-52875 GCF_046119375.1 Phyllobates terribilis | reverse complement strand
GAGTCAATCCTCTTTGTCCTATCCAAGACCACGAGATATGGATCGAAAACCGCAGTTTCCATAAGAAACTATCTTTTACCACCCTTGAATCCACATGTGCATACAATGCGGCCAGATATTGTGATATCTTTTGTTGACAAGTAGTCTAGGACCCTTTGTAATCTGAGGTTGACCATCTATCTTTGGTGTTTTCTACTGGATTTTTATTTTCTTCAGCACCGTTTTCTCCTTCTCCATCTCAGAATACTCCCAAGAACATGGGAGTCTTTTTCTATTGTACTAACACGTCTCCTTTTGTGTTTATAGTTAGTTAGCTCATCTAGTTTCGTCTGTTCAGGAAGCATTATTTCATTTATGAGCCAAACCATCTTCAGCTGATCTTTAACGGACAGATTGTCAAAATCCATGCCAAAACTCATCCATCCATGAACGATTGACCTTTCGCTTCATTTTCTCCTCATTTGTAATCACTGGATCGTCCGACATGCTTAACATTCTCCAAAAGATATGCACTGCCTCTATAGGAAGAGGCTTCTGAGCGTGAACATATTTTCCAATCACATGATAGCAAGGGATCCTGCCCCTTGTCATATTGGGAATCTGCGGTAAGGTTCGGGGTTGCAGAATGACATTCTTTTATTCATCTATCAAACGGTTAAAGGCCGATGTAGAAACTTTGTAGTGCAACAAGTGGAAGATATCTACACCTTTAAAAAGACTAAACTGTGTCTCTAAACTCTTGCTGAATGTGCCTTTTTTCTCACTAACCTTATTATGAAGTAACATATGATATTCATCAAACAAAGAGGCCAAATTACCATTTTTGTCTAGACAAGTACCGCTTCAGTATCGTATGAGCCCCTACAATCCTATTAAATAAAATCCCATAGTTTACAACACATACATGTAATTTCTATAATAGAACGAGAAGCAGAAATTGTACAAACCATGATCAAATTAGCATTTACAATTTTAACTAGTACATGTGCGTAGTGTTCTGGCCTAGAGTGAATGCATCATCTATCCATGTAGAGACCAGTTTGCCTTGTATTGATTCAACCAACTTCTTTCTAAATATACATGTACCTTTTGTACATCACACCAGTTACGCTTCAGCTTCTCGAGTTCAAAATTGTAATGCCATTCTTTACGGTTGTAGAACATCCTCTTGTAAGCATTAGACAACCTGGCCGCTCTAGCCTTATCAGTGTTCTTTTTGAAGAAATGTTCAATATTCCTTTGGACATGAAGCCGACATAGAAGGAGTTTGGAGTTTGGGAAAATCCTATAGACCGGATTCATCAATGCCGTTTCTCTACCAGTTACTATATATGTCGGATCTTTCTTCACTTTCAAGAACAACTTTGCAAGTTGTTGTATAACCCACGCAATTTTATCTATTTTCTCATTAGCCAGCAATGCGCCAGCAATGTTGTAATTACTCCACATTGATGTGAAACCAAAAATCTTGAAAAAAGGGCTATCGTAACTATAAAAAAATTTAGGTTAGAAGATTTATATGGAACATGAATTATACAATATTGGTTCAAGGAATTATACTTACCCATTTTTTGTATAAGTGGAGATCAAAATAATCACGTATGAGAACGCCCAAACAAGTCTGATCGAATCCGAGCTTGCGAAAAAATGTGATCTTGTTTGTTTCTGGATCGCATATGTGCTCTACATAATAGTTCTTCTCTTACACTTTTTAAATAACTCGTGTACCACTATTCTTCCCTCCATTCCTTCCCTCTTAAACTTCTGATTGGCGTTGTATACTTTCTTGATACTCGTGTAATTATCTAGGCTTGGTAACCATTTCTCTCATCTTAGTAGGTCATCTTGCATATGGATTTCCATGCAGATTATCAGAAAGGATATGGTTGTGAGTACCTTGTTGTACATGAATATTCCATATGCCAACCGACTCTTCAATAACCTGGATCAAAATAGGGCAACCGCACTTTATGCCTCAATTTCTAACTTTCTCACTAGGTGTCTTCGTTGGTGTACTATGTCCATTCCTATGACAAGACAACCAAGTTGTGGGACTTCTTCCTTTGATCTATTTTCTACTCAATGGCTTACTAGGGTGAAGTTGTGGTACTTGTCTTTGTTCTAAACCTAGAAGATAATATCAACCCTCTTTTCAAAAACAAGATCTGTGACAAAGACATCGCTTAGTCAACCGATTGAATAGCAGGGGCTTTCACACAATTTTTTAATTTAAATAGATAGACATTCATCTTTTGTTTGAAGCCGATAAGGACCATCTTCTTCATCCGGAAAGATACCAAGATTGAAAATAAGGATTTCATCAAACCAATCGTGAACATGACTGAAGAGGTTTATTTGGAACCATAGTGTACTCAGAAGACATTTGTTGTTGTTGGGGTCCATTCCAACACAAAGTAGAGATCGGTGTATGATTTGGACTTGGATATGAGTCAAGAACGTAAATGCCTATCAAAATTGATTCTCGGTATCATACGAGTCTATTGATGGATATGTATATGATGTTATATGTATAGTAGAATGTTACATAATCAAAAAGCATTTGTAAAATTTTAAACCATTTTACAAAATATTGATTGTGTTTGGGAGCCTGGCCAAAATTCTATTGTTTCTGGAATGGCTCTCTTCTTTTTCACAAAGCTATATGCACAACTTTATCAGAAAAAAAAACTTTGTCACAAAGTTACTGCTCTAGCTTCAGGACGAATGGAGCTTTGTCATGAAGCTCCTGCACTGGTTTCTTCTTGAAGCTTAGAGCCAGTCCAAAAACTGCAGAATTTTGGACTGGCTCCACATAACAACCAATTCACATCAAAATGTACCAGCCTCCAACAAGATGTGAAAAATGTACCAGCCTCGAAAATGTACCAGCTTTCACTTTCTCATTTATATAAAGAGATCATATTTGTTCTTTGTTTATAAACGTCCATTTCATTGATTATGTTTTAGGATGAGTTATTTTGCAAGGGATACTATTAGGTATCGTGATGGAAAGATTGTATACCATTATTATATGTCTAATAGTGATCGTAGTTGGAGACAACAAATGGAGACATGGACGACATCAACTGTCACTGAACTGTTCTTTGGCATTCCTGCAAATGAGGTAAAAAAACAGTATATGATGACTTGTAAAAAACAATATTAAATTATAATATTTACATATGATGGTATGGAACAAGACAAAAAGCGTTGTATGACTATGTTTTAATCGGTTATATTCTGAGTACATCTCCGGAAATCCAGGGTGTACCATTATAAACCGGGATGTTATAAGTGACCAGTGAAATGAATCGACCATAGTTGGTTTATCAGCTAGGGTCATGGAGTTAAGGTTTGGACTGGTGAAACAAGCGTATGAGGATTGCTCAAGATTTTTAAGGATTCATCCTCGCTCCAATGATGACGATGATGCATGGGTGACAACTTGTCCCACTGAATTCGAGAAATTGAGGGGTACTCCCATGGCACCCACTACGGTTCATCTCATAGCTCGATTTCCAACCAATTTCTTTTAACTTGTATTTCAAGGTGGGCTTTGACCAACTTGTTTTAAGTGTGGGATTTATCGTTTTTTCTTTTAAGTATGGGTTTTATGATTTTTCCTTTTAAGTGTGGGCTATGTTGTTATTCGGTGTAGGCTTTGTTTTTCTTGATTGCGAGCTTGATTGCTTATCAATTAAGTGTTGTTTCTTCGTTTGAATGGTGATTTTTATATTAAATTCTATGTTTTATAAGTTGTTAATGAGTATGTTAAACGGTCAACACTATATTTTAGTAACATATATTAAATATAGTCAGAGTAACATTGAGCACATATTCTTAAAACTTAAAATCTTAGCACGGAACTGAATATTACAATAGCTAGATAATTGATGTTACACGAAAGTAAATAATACATTGTTGAAATAACATTATATTAAATCTAAATCATGTGATTCTTCTTTTGGTGTTCAGAAGAAAAAAAAGATGGATTATGTTCCTTAAGATGCCTTATGTCTCTAACATATCTAATTTATCCAAATATTTGATATATTCTCTCACAACATAACTAAACCTCATCAGAACATCATTCTGGTCACTTAAGCATTTCTCTCCTTCCATAGATCCCCAATAATCTCTTGTGCTCGCTGACTGAATGGTGGATTAATCCAATCTGTAAAATTACAACCTCCTTCATTATTTTGTTTCTTGACATCATATGTGCCGAATTCGGGACATTCCCAAAACGTTCTTCCATAGTTCCACGTCCCATCGATAGTAAGTTGCACTAATAAAAATCACATTGTTATATCATAGGGTTGATAAAAAATCGTATGATATAACAATGTGACTGAGAGGATGTGGACCATAATGAGTCATATATATGAAATAGGAATTGTGGTTGACATCTATATGACTCTTGTAAAGTAATGTTAACTTGTGGCTGTAAACCAGTTGTAATCAGTTTTAACCAATATTAATCATAGGGATTTTTGCTACTTCTTATTCACATCACATCAAAAAAAAAAGCTTCATACTAGTATAACCAAATAAATGATTCCTAAACATCATGATGAAGGGCGATAAGTGTCAGATATCATATGGCTCATGCTTGTATATGATAGTTTACTGCTAAACATCGTAAGTCGGGATTGTACTACCATTAACAACTATTGCAAATCCTTATCACCGATTTAAACAACATTTCATCCTACAAAAAAGGTTTACATGCTATACATCACCAAGCTTATGATTTTTTGTGATTTTTTGTCCAAAATATGATAAAAAGGAATAAAAATCATTTAGAACCAATAAAAATACATACGAACCCCTAAACACCTCCATTTCGAAATTAGCCTCTTCCGTCACGTTTCTCTCCATACACCTTTGTCATGAAGCTGTATGGAGAGGATCATCATGAAGGTGTTACGGTCCTTCCTAATGAAGATCGGTCAAGACTTTTATCACAAAGTTCCTTCAATAGCTTTGTCACGAAGCTCATTGCGATAGATAGTAAAAACTTGATGCACCAGATAGCCGTCCCAAAAATCTATTGTACATCTTCATTCATGTTTCATCATTTCATGACTACTCCTGGTTTAATCTTGTTTAGATTCTTCACGAATAATCTTTCTCTTCAAAATCCTCTGAGAGGTTGGTATGTGACTTCAATTTCCCAGATTCTACTCTTCCTCTTCTTTCTGAATATAGATAGGTAATCAATCATGCTTGTGCAATTTCTCAGATTCTGTTTGTTATTGGCTGAAATTTCTATCAGTTCTTCAAAAATAACACTCTTAGCTTCTCGTTGCAAGTTTATCACCACTACCATTTTCGGCCAGTCCAATGTCAATCGGCTATCACACAACGACTGGTGTTACACCTGGTGCTTGACGGCGCAACCGACTATTACCCCCTGATGGGTGTCTATGTTTTTTAGAGCTTAAAGCGAGTGTAGGATATGGCGAAAGGTCAAGTGCTTTATCAAGGCACGGTTTTTGGTTCCATCACCACACTTTGCGAGATTTCCTTGTAGATGGAGGAGATGGAAATCGAACCAGTCCTATATAATTTGGATCGAATGAAGAGAGTTGAATGACAATGACATTATCAACTCTCTTACATTTCTAAGTTCCATTAAGTTTGGCTCCCAAGATAATTTCCATTAGAATCGTCTTCCAACGACTACTATATATCATCTATAGTGCAAATTTTAGAGGCACAGGTGTCAGACAATGTAGAGAGTGAGGAGGAAGAAGGTACAACTCGAGGTCAACCATGTCCATACATCAAAAGGAGTGTTGCAAATCAGCCATTGACTGATGACTGACCACATATTGGGATGCATCGTGTTGACAAGCTCATTAAGGCATTAATGACACGCCAGGACAAACTAGAAGAGACCATGAAGAGGTACACAAAGACACACGCGAGCATATTGATGAGCTTCAGAGACAGCAGTTGGCGCTATGGTCCACCCACTTCCCAACACAATGAAGTGTTTTTATATGTTTACTAGCATGTTAGAGCATATCCCTATCGATAGTTGTAGTTATTTCTTAAGAATTTTGTAGTTAGTTTAAAAGAAAAATTGAAAAAAGAAAAGGAAATAAGAAAAGCCAGAAAAAGATGTTCGAAGGCACAAAAATTAGTTTTCATCACTTTTCCGTTTCACCATCACATTCACAGTTTGTTTTTCATGCTTTCTGATAACTTGCATTTAGGCTAGTTTAGGGCATGTTTATTTCTTCTCATTAGGTTGGTTTTGTTTTATTTTCGATAGGTTTGTTTCTTTTTCATTTAGATTTCTAGTGTTCGGAGTCTACCCTTGCGTTATGTGCTTTTAGGATGAATTGGAGGCGTTTTTGATGATCGTGGACTATATCTTGGGGAAGCTCATGTGGATGACTTGGATGTGCAATGCCGGGGTCAAGAATGTGTGGTGCAACGAGTAAAAGAAGATTGAAGTGAAGCCTATGCAGAGTGAGACTCGGCCGAGATGTAGCCCGAGTCAGAATACCAAAGCATCGCCTTCGCAGAGTGAGACTCGGCCTGAGACTCGGCCGAGTCGTGGACCGAGTCGTGCACTGAGTCCCATCCCGAGAAGAATGATGTCCACGTAACTCGGCCTGAGACTCGGCCGAGTTACGGGTCGCGTCAGGCTAATTTTTCCTCCTCTAACCTACGTATAAAAGGAACTTTTCTTGGGGGACTCTTAAGGGAGACCTTTTTGGGGATTAGAAAACTTTTAGAGATCTTAAAAAACCCTAAGAGAAAGCTTGTGCATTGGATAACTTGGATT
Source organism: Phyllobates terribilis (assembly GCF_046119375.1). NCBI lineage: Eukaryota > Metazoa > Chordata > Amphibia > Anura > Dendrobatidae > Phyllobates > Phyllobates terribilis. The sequence continues at coordinate 46,073 of NW_027368020.1, read as the reverse complement.
GGATTGAAGTTGAATGGTATGTTGTCTATTACAATGAATTTGATTTCTTCCTTCTCCATGTCTAGCTAAGCTTCAATTTCCATGGTTGGGTGAACCCTATGATGGAGTAGATGAGTTTTTATGATGATTTTTGGTTGATTGATCATTTGAATGAAGTTTGATTCTCTCCTAGGATGCTTATTGCCCTAATACTATTGTAATAGGAAATCCTACTATCATTTGAGTCCGAGAGGAGATTTTGATTTTAGGGAATGATTATTGAGTTTACATTTGTCAATTCATGTTAGATCCCTAGGAAGAACTTGAGAATTATTTGCATGAGAATCTAATTTCTCTAGTGGAATTTTTAACTATCGTAGTTGATCAATGATTGAATAGATTATGCGGAGCGCGAGAGCGGAAGTTGATTTGTTTGTCATTTGATCTCTAAGAAGCCTAAAGGGTCTAGTTTAGGATAGCCTTGCACGAGAGTGATTGCTAGACGAATCTAGGCACGTGCAATTATCGTCTGAGAAGAGGTAGTGCTGACATTAGATAGTTGGTCCTTCGAACGACATTCAACTCGGAAGTTAACCATATATCGTCTTAATCTCATTGAAACATCATAATGGGGATCCTAACCTTGGAAGTCTTTCTCTGTTGATAACTTCGTGTTACTTGTTAGTTTGAATTCGGTCATAAACTATTCACTCCGTGATCTTTGGCTTAGTCTATTCGTTGGCATAACAATTGATACTACATAGTCCTTGTGTTCGACACCTTGATACTATAACCGAACTCGTTCGCTTGCGAGTGTTGGATTTATCCGCATCATGTTTTTGGCGCCGTTGCCGGGGAACTATCGCTAGTATTGGTTGATTTGAGCAACCAATAGATTAAGTCTCATTTTGTTTTTGATTTTGTTTCTTGTGTCTTTGGTTTCAGATTTGTTCTCCTAGCTGATGCGAAGAGCTCTGAGCAGTGGTACACTACGCGACTAAGAACCTGAGCCCGAGCATGCTCTTCATAGAGGGTTAAGAGAGCAAAGAGAGACTAGAGCCCGAGCTATGGAGGAACAACAAGAGTTGATGGCTCGCCAACAACAACAATTGGCGGATCTACAACACCAACTTGAGCAGCTTCAAGTGCAAAATAATCCTCCAGAGCCGCTAACTTTGGGTAAATATGTGCTGCCTCGTCACCAAAGACCCACATCTGGTGTAGTCCGGCCTCCAGTAGCTGCTCGTAACTTTGAGCTGAAGCCATCTCTGATTAATATTGTTCAGCAAAATCAATTTGGAGGCCTACCGTCCGAGAATCCTCACCAACATCTCAACACTTTCTTGGAACTTATGGATACGGTGAAGATTCATGATGTCTCTGAGGATGCGCTTTATTTGCGTGCCTTTTCATTCTCCCTTAGAGGCCGAGCGAAAGCATGGTTCCAGGATTTGCCTCAAGGCACTATCAATACTTGGGATGGGCTAGCTAAAGCATTCCTAACCAAGTATTTCCCACCAAAGAATACCGCAGAGATGAGGAATCAGATCAGTTCATTTCAGATGAAGGATGGGGAATCACTATATGAAGGTTGGGAGCGTTTTAAAGAACTTTTGCTGTATTGTCCTCATCATGGGACAAGATAAGTGGGTGTTGCTGCACACCTTTTACAATGTCGTGGACAATACTAATAGGCTGCTCATTGATGCCTCATCTGGGGGTACTATCATGAAGATGCATATCGATGAAGCTTGGGAGAAGATTGAGGAAATTGCCCAACACACTCATTATTATAATGATGTTCGTTCTATTCCTACTTCTAAGAGAACGGGTGGTCTCTACGAGGTTGATGATGAGATTTGCCAACAAGCCAGAATGGAAGCTATGGCTCATGAGATTAAGCAGTTGAAGTTACAGATGAGCAGGTCTCAGGGTAAGAAGGAGGGAGGTCCTTCTCAAGTTGTCTCGAATGTGGTTTGCTAGTTTTGTGGGGGAGGTGATCATAGCATATCATCTTGCCAAATTTATGCTTCTCAAGATGCTCCCCCAAGAAGAAGAGGCCAATTACATGAACAACTTTAATCGGGGTCCTAGGAATGATCAATACTCAAATTCCTATAACTCCGGTTGGAGGAATCAAAACCAAGCTTGGGGGGGGGGGGGAATCAGAATGCTCCTAGACCACCTCCCGGTTTCCAACAACGCCCCCCTCCACCTCAAAACCAAGAGCGTTCTCAACCATCTGATGAGTCTACTCTTCAACTGATAATGAAGGAGCTTCAGAACATTAACAAGAAGTTGGAGGGCCATGATAGTTTGCATGCTCAATATGCAAATAATGTTCCTAGACCCCAAGGTCACCTTCCGGGCCAAACCGAGGCCAATCCAAAAGGGCAAATCAATGCCGTGTCCTTGAGGAGTGGGCGACAACTCGAGGATCCTAAGGTGGTGGATCTTAAGCAGAAGGGAGTTGCTATTGATGATCCCGAGGAAGCAAAGGTTCAAGAGAAAGAGGAGAAGGAAGAGCCGAAGTATGTGCCACCACCACCTTACAAGCCTCCTCTTCCTTTCCCACAAAGGAGAGCTCACGCCCAGCTAGATCACCAATTTGGCAAATTTGTGGAGGTGTTGAAGAAACTTTGCATCACCATTCCCTTCACCGAAGCTCTCAAGCAAATGCCTACCTATGTGAAGTTCTTGAAGGAGATTCTATCCAACAAGAGAAGCCTTGATGATTATCACACCGTTGCTTTGAGTCAAGAATGTAGTGCTCTCATCCAAAACAAGTTACCACCTAAGCTTAAAGATCCGGGCAGCTTTAGTGTTCCTATGGTGATAGGGAGGAGTACCTACCAGGCTTTATGTGATTTGGGTGCTAGTGTGAGCATCATTTTTCTATCCATATGCAGGAAGCTTGATTTAGGAGAGCCTAGACCGGTGAAGATGACCTTACTCATGGCCGATAGATCTACAACACGCCCGGTTGGTATTTTGGAGGACATTCCAATCCAGATCGGCAAGTTCTACATCCCGATTGATTTCATTGTCCTAGATATTCCCGCTGATTCTCCTATTCCAATAATAGTGGGACGACCCTTCCTAGCTACCGTGGGTGCTCTTATCGATGTGAAGCAGGGTGTTCTCTCCTTCAACATTGGGTAAGAGAAAATGGAATTCAACCTTCCTATGGTTGTGAAGCAGCCTGTTTTTGAGGATGATGTTTATAGCTTGGATGTGGTTGAAAAAGCAACTCAAGAATCGTTGATGGCCATTTTGATTGATGATCCGTTGGAGTACTGCTTGACTGAGAGTGTGACCGAAGCTGACAATCTAGAGCTACTTGTTGATGTGCTCTTAGAATTTGAATCTGGTAATGAGGTGCATGAGACCGTAATTGAGACCCTATCTAGTGAAGACGTCTCCCCCATGGAGGAGACTCAAGGGGCACCAAAAGTGAAGTTGAAAACTCTTCCATCCAATTTGAGGTTGAAGGAGGATCTTGATCCAGGGGATAGTGGCCATCTTCTCCGTCTACCTAATGAGGGGAGATTTTCTCTCAAGGGTCGACCTCCTCCTAAACCACCTTCACGAGAGTAGTTCCTAGTAAGTATTTCTCTTCCTTTTGCTCTTTAATTATACATTGGGGACAATGTTAGTTTTAAGCTTGGGGGAGGGGAGTATTAGGTTGTTTAGAATTGCATTTTCTTTTTCTTTTTGATTTTGATTTTTTTGTTTTTGTGTCGGTTATCACTTTTCCCCTGCATGTTCCTTTGTGAGTTCTTATAATGGTGTATTGATTGTTAATCTTTTTAGTATGCTTTGGTTGTTGATATTTCAATTGTATTATGAGGATGACATGATTGATCACGCTTTGAACAATGAACTGAGCATGCCGACTTTGATTAAGATATATTAGAACCGAAACTCTAGATAATTGTCCTAGTGAGTTTGTTTGCCTTTCATGGACTACATTGCAAAGTCCTCTTATTTCTCATGAGTGAACTCTCTTTGTTTGTTATCTCTAGAACTTGCTTCCAAATCTCTTTGAGACTGCATATAGGACTAAAAATGCATTACATTTGATTGAGACATTATATTTTTATGAGCCCATATCATCCTTGACTACCCTTGATGATATCCTTCTCTTGTAGCCCTTTGAGCCTTATAGCCTTTCTTTGTTAGCTCCACAAAAATAATCCGAGCTTATATTTATATCCTACCTATCTAGGGGATTGAACTTCTATTTACTTGGTGTGGTTGTGAGACAAGCTTGGGGGAATGGTAGATGTTGGGGTGGTTAACGATGTTTGATTATATAGTGTTGTCTTGTTGTTTATATCCAATTTGCTCCCTTCTCTTTCATCATTTAGAAAAAAAGATATATAAAAAAATGAAAAAAAAGAGAAATAAGTGAAAGAGAAGAAAAGGAGTAACAAATAGACAATTTGATAGATCTTGGGTTGGGTTGTGTATTTGTGCTTATTGTAATATCACTTGAGTTGGTGTTGTTCTCATATGAAGTTCATATCTCCTAGATTTTGCACCACATGGCCAAAAATTTCATCCATGCCTTATAGAGTACCTTGGCCCCATTACAACCCCTTGTATGTCTCATGATTGTGTTTTGCATTCTACCTAGTAGTGGAGATCTAGATTTGGTTGCAAGCTTATGGTAGTTAATATTCAAAGTTGAGTTATAACATTGAGTGAAACACATACCTACATATATGAGTGAGAGTGACATGTTCTATTAATCCGGTAAGATCTAGAGTTGAGGAACTAATATTTTCTTGTCATTGATTGAGAAGCATGCTAGGAAGGGATTTGTTTTCTGTTTGATCTTCCGTTGTTATCAATCATATGTCACTTGGATAGATACCTCTTTTGTATATTACTTGGATTCGTTGATATGTGCTTGCTTGGGACAAGGAAAGTTCAAGCTTGGGGGAATTTGATAACTTGCACTTAGGCTAGTTTAGGGCATGTTTATTTCTTCTCATTAGGTTGGTTTTGTTTTATTTTCGATAGGTTTGTTTCTTTTTCGTTTAGATTTCTAGTGTTCGGAGTCTACCCTTGCGTTATGTGTTTTTAGGATGAATTGGAGGCGTTTTTGATGATCGTGGACTATATCTTGGGGAAGCTCATGTGGATGACTTGGATGTGCAATGCCGGGGTCAAGAATGTGTGGTGCAACGAGTAAAAGAAGATTGAAGTGAAGCCTATGCAGAGTGAGACTCGGCCGAGATGTAGCCCGAGTCAGAATACCAAAGCATCGCCTTCGCAGAGTGAGACTCGGCCTGAGACTCGGCCGAGTCGTGGAACGAGTCGTGCACTGAGTCTCGTCCCGAGAAGAATGATGTCCACGTAACTCGACCTGAGACTCGGCCGAGTTACGGGTCGCGTCAGGCTAATTTTTCCTCCTCTAACCTAGATATAAAAGGAACTTTTCTTGGGGGGACTCTTAAGGGAGACCTTTTTGGGGATTAGAAAACTTTTAGAGATCTTAAAAAACCCTAAGAGAAAGCTTGTGCATTGGATAACTTGGATTGGATTGAAGTTGAATGGTATGTTGTCTATTACAATGAATTTGATTTCTTCCTTCTCCATGTCTAGCTAAGCTTCAATTTCCATGGTTGGGTGAACCCTATGATGGAGTAGATGAGTTTTTATGATGATTTTTGGTTGATTGATCATTTGAATGAAGTTTGATTCTCTCCTAGGATGCTTATTGCCCTAATACTATTGTAATAGGAAATCCTACTATCATTTGAGTCCGAGAGGAGATTTTGATTTTAGGGAATGATTATTTGTGTTTACATTTGTCAATTCATGTTAGATCCCTAGGGAGAACTTGAGAATTATTTGCATGAGAGTGATCGAATTTCTCTAGTGGAATTTTAACTATCGTAGTTGATCGATGATTGAATAGATTATGCGGAGCGCGAGAGCGGAAGTTGATTTGTTTGTCATTTGATCTCTAAGAAGCGTAAAGGGTCTAGTTTAGGATAGCCTTGCACGAGAGTGATTGCTAGACGAATCTAGGCACGTGCACTTATCGTCTGAGAAGAGGTAGTGCTGACATTAGATAGTTGGTCCTTCGAACGACATTCAACTCGGAAGTTAACCATATATCGTCTTAATCTCATTGAAACATCATAATGGGGATCCTAACCTTGGAAGTCTTTCTCTGTTGATAACTTCGTGTTACTTGTTAGTTTGAATTCGGTCATAAACTATTCACTCCGTGATCTTTGGCTTAGTCTATTCGTTGGAATAACAATTGATACTACATAGTCCTTGTGTTCGACACCTTGATATTATAACCGAACTCATTCGCTTGCGAGTGTTGGATTTATCCGCATCATTTTCTATTTCCATATATAACGTCATCGCCTCCCTTGGGTAACACCAATTCTAGTACCGACGATATCCAACCTACTTTCTTATCCATGTCACTAGATCTAAGGTTCTCAACCTTTACCTCGGTGTCACACTCGAGGAGAGCTAGACTTTTGTAATGAGCACTTGAAGTGTGCTCCCTGAGTATCGTAAGACGGCCTACCCACAGACGCTGAGCCGCGGTCGGCGCCTTTAATGATTCACCCCGCATCCACTAACACCGCGCCCCGCATGATTTATTCCGCGACCCGCGCCCATCACATTGGTGACTCGGTTTATTTGGGACATCCATATTCGATAAAGTCTTCTAATCATGGTTTATTTACTCTTCTTTAACCGATATTTATATGTTCTACTTCTATTTCTCTTTTTCTTTTCTTTTCGGGTCTGATATCTAAACAATGCAGAAGTTATGTATGGGGGGAGAACTAGTTCATCACTTGCACATTTGTCCCAACTTTTTCGTACTTTTATTGAGACAAAAATTTTGAGTTCATAATTACGACCATTTTTTGTTACAATTTGAAGTTATTGAGTCTATATATGTTGCATATATTTCGAAAATCCTACGGAGCGGTTCACGCAATAAGCAAGTAACCTGGACCGATATAAACCAGGGCTTTATGAGGTTATGCGATATGTGAGATTATGTGAGCCTAAAAGAAGAGGAGTGGCTAGGTGAAATCCATAAAGGGAACCTAGGAAAAATGAGAAGAAAAAAAGAGAGTGCTTATTAGGGTTCTTCATTTTGGCGAGGTGACATAAAGAGCCAGAAACAGAAGTTCAGGATTTGCCACTCAGGAGCACAAAGAGACATTTGCTTTGGATTTGTTGCATATTCACATCCATTTTGATTTATCCTAAAGGATCATGATGGCTAGTTGTTGGAGATCATGTAGTCGAGTTTGTTCGTACTTACTGTAGACCTTCGGAGTTACACGGAGAGAGTCAAGTTCTTGTTTACTCAGGACGAGTAAAGGTATAAGTATTGGGGGATTTGATACGAGCCAATCATGATGGTCAATTCATGAGATTTAGCACACATCTGGAGGATTTTTTCACCATATTAGCTGAGTTGTGATCACTCAAGCCAGAGAGGAGCAGATTGCATATTCAAGGGTTTTTACACACAATTGCATAAGAGAAGATTCAAGATGAATACAGAGCTGCAAAGAGGAGGTATTCCACACACTTAGTGGACATGTAGCTCATAAGATAGAAGCATTGCCAGAGATCGGGCCTCATCCCGTGCCTTTTCAATTGTGCCCGCGCTTAGAGACTGCCTTGGAATCAGCCTTTGCCCACGTAGAGGATCATTCTGTTGCAAAGACGAATGAGGATCCCACCGGCCTCACCAACCATGGCGCCACCATATCTCGCAATTTCCAATTTGGCTTCAGAATATTATCTAAGTAATTAGTTGTTAGGATTTTAATGTTAGATTTGTTTCGACTTCCCCCTAGTAGAATTTAGGCCAAGCGGGGTTCCCTATATACGATCTATTCTCCCTACGAACCAGGTTGGCCTAGCCTACTTTCATTTTGTTTTCTTGTTTTCGTTTTTCTTTGTATTTCGTAGTTTAGCGTGAGGAGCTAAGCTCCACAACGTTGTTTCCCTTTTCTATGAAGTTATAATTGAAGTTTCAATTTAATAAGTATTATTTTATTCAATGTTTGTTCGTATTATATTGATGTGATTGCTTACATGTTCTTAATTTCATTGCATTGTATGATTGGATTAGCCTAACATACTAAATATCATGACTATTGGCATAAGCTCTAAATAGAAAAACTCTTTAACTCATTTCTAGTTTAGTTGAGGTTATTTGTTAAAGGAGGAAGCAATCCACATATTGGAAATTCGTAGACACACCTATTGGCTCGTCTTAGTTGTTGAGATTCAAAGACGCAAGTGCGCTTAGCTCGTCTCAAGGATTAAGATTTGTAAACTCCTGGTGACGACTCATTCTGACTATGCCCATCATGGGTTTCAAATGTGTTTTACAAGGATCTGATAGACGAATGTGGAACGTGGACGAATCTTTAGTTGATCGGGACAACATAAAAATTAACGTGAATAGGTGGCAAAGAATACGATGATTTGAACTTGAATAAATATTATAAATGGATTATGAAAGAGGAACAACCACCCAAAACAATAAGCACAAACACCATTCAAACAAAATTGTAAAGTTGGTTTCTACAAACCTAAATTTGCAATAATAAATAGCTTTCTCTTGAGTTCGACTCTTGCTTACCATTTACTTGTGAATTTTGATGGACTAGGAAAATAAATATTAATCTTGACATCGTGCATAATGACTAGCACCCCGTCGTTCATCAGGTCTCTCTCCATTCTTGAGTACGTAAAACAGAAGTGTGCCATGGTGGACTCCCTTGCTGAATGTCTCTGTATTATACTTGATGATGATCTCGTTCCTACATTTTATGTGGTCTTGATGCTCCATATGGTGCCTTTCGTGCTGCATTATCTATGCGTGTTCATCCAATTACTTCTTACAAATTACTTGGCCTCTTGTATCAATAAGACCAGCGTCTTGTGGAGGAAACTGCCTCTCTTTTCACTGTCTAATCTTTCGGCTAATGTTGTTGCACGAGCTGGAACCCTCTCTTTTTCTGATAAACAAAAAATCCAGTCTTCAGTTGTTTCTTGTCACAAATCGCAAGGTTGTTGCTCACACCTCTAATACATCTAATGGCATTTCTAAGGTAGTGTTCATTGCTGCCACTGTCCCACCGTCTTCAATTGTGGACCCGTGGTACATGGATTCAGGCACCACACATCACATCACTTCTGATTTAAGCAAGATCTCGTCTCATTCCGATTATGCCGATAGTGATCAAGTTATTGTCGGAAACGGTAACTCCCTACTTCTTACGCATCTTGAGCATTCTAATTTAGTTACTACGCATGCTGCCAAACCCCTGAAATTAACCAACATATTAGTTGTTTCACAGATTGCCAAAAGTCTACTTATGTGAAAAAATTAACCAGATATAACAATGTATTTCTTGAATTTCATCCAAATCATTGTTTTTTAAAGAATTTGCAGGGCAAGATCCGATATTGGGCTTTACTTTTCCGGAATCTACCTTAGTCGTCAAATTCCTTTTCCTGTCATCGGGTGTTCCTGTTGCATGCCTTGGAGAGCGTACATCTCATCAACACTGGCATCATAGACTTGCCCACCCTCATGATTAGATTCTTCGTCGTTTGGTCTCTCAAAGTCATCTTCCGGTGTCCAGCAATAACCTTGATTCGGTTTGTGGTTCATGTCAAATGGGTAAAAATCACGTACTGCTCTTACAAAGTCGCCTGTCGTCTTCTTCAAAGCCTTTTGACCTTGTTCACTCCGACGCCTGGGGTCCAGCAGCTTTGCCCTCTATCAGTGGCAATCGTTTTATGTTATTTTTGTTGATGATTCTACAAAATACATTTGGGTTTACTTCTTATTCAATAAAGCTCAGGTTTACTCAACTTTTGAGGTGTTTATGAGAACGATTAACACTCTAATTGCTACAACAATCAAAGCCTTTCAAACTGATTGGGGTGAGTATTGTAATGTCTCTAAACTTCATGAAACTAGGGGCATTGAACATAGAGTCTCTTGTCCTTGCACACCCGAATAAAATGGGTCTTCGGAGCGTCGTATTGTGTTATTGTTGAAATAGGCCTTAATTTATTAGCACATTCCAATATGCCATTGCAATCATGGGAACAAGCTTTCCATACAGCTGTTTTTCTAAACAATAGGACAATAACCCATTATTGTCTTATAAATCACCTTAAGAATGTCACTACCAAAAGCCACCAGATTATGCTTCCTTAAAGCATTTGGGTTTTTTGCTATCTTTTTAAGACCTTATAATGCCAATAAACTTGCCTTGTATTTTTTAAGTTATAGTAGCAAACACAAAGATATCTTTGTTTCCATGTGCCTACTAATCGTATTTACACCTATACACATGTTATATTAGATAAATAAGGTGTTCCCTTTCCTACTCATCAAATGTTTCTGTTTCAGTCATAAGATAGAGTTATTGTTGCCTGTAAACAAACTTTTCAACTCACATCACAACCAGCAATGGTGAAAACATAATATATAAGTGATCTCCTCTTATCCAAATCACCTGCATAATCAGAGTCACATAGCCAACAAGCTAATTTCTAGACTTCCAAACTATAGCATGAGAAGTACCACGAAGATATCTGAATTATCCACTTAACTGTTTTTCACTATTCTCCACCTGGATTAACAAGAAATCTTTTGACAACAATCAAAGTGTGTGCAAATCAGGACGTGAACAAACCAAAGTAATACATGAGTGAACCGACTGCACTTGAGCAAGGAACTCTAGACATATGCTCAAGTCTTCACCAAACTAAGCAAACTGATCCGAAGACAATCTAAAATTTGCAGCTAAAGGAGTACTTACCAGTTTTGCATCATGCATATTAAACTGACGAATTACCTTATCAATGTATCCACTCTGATTCAGGTAGAACATCCCAGAAGCCCTATCTCTGAAAATTTCCATGCCAAGAATTTCCTTTGATGCACCTAAGTCTTTCATCTCAAATTAACTGTTTCTTCATATTTTCAATCTCCACCTTGTCTTTGCAACTATCAGCATATCATCAATATAGAGAAACAAAATAAATAGATAAGTAGTTGCAGTTTTCAAATAATCACAATTATCATAATATGATCTTTTGAAAACTTGATAAAGCATAAAAGGTGTGAAATATCTTATACCATTGTCTCGGGATTGCTTCAACCTATAAAGAGACTTCTTGAATGAATGCAAAAACCTCTTCGTAATGGCTTCCCTTGAGACAGATCTAGGCATTAATATCTCCTAATTAATACCGGTGAATGATTAAAGTCAATTAGCCCAGAATTTCAACTTCCCACGTGAACGCACTAAGTAGCAAATGGAATTGGCAAATTGTGTTTGTTTACTAATTAATTGACCCCCCCAAGTAGATAAACACGTCATTAGCAAAGTGATTGCTAATTTGGATTCTTCTGGATGTTATTGGATGGCAACCCAGCACATACAACAATTAACGACAACCGTTGATTTGTTGAAGGAAGAGGACGAACAACTTGCATGAATTGAACGAAAACAATTTAACGAACCAGGATTAATATTGATGAACGAAGAACAAATTCAGACAGGGTGGGGTGACAGAAATGGGAGAGGAACCTCTTCTAATTTACCTAAATTCAATCTAAGGGGAAAAATTAGGGTTCCTTAAGCTTAAATACTATCCGTAATAATTAAAATTGGGAAGTCTACTAATCAATTTAAATGATTGAAATAGGGAAATAATACTTATCACTTCGCCTTTTGAAAAGTCATCACGGAATAAATCGCAATTGTAGGTGTGGTATTATAAATCGCTCCATTTCTTGCAAATGCTTTGGTGACAATGCTCGTAGTCGCGTCGCCAATTGCTCTCTAGCACGAGATCTTGTAATTGGTCCATCTGATCGAACGCTAAGCGACTCCTCCTCTTCGGCCTCCGTCAATGTCAAGGCTTATTCCGCATCACTCTCCCCTTCTTGGCCGAATCGTCCCCGATTCGTCAATGTCAAGGTCCGACGGTGTGTAGGGAGGAGGTCATCAATGTTGAAGGTGCTATGAACGCCATACTTAGCGGAAGGTCAATCTTGTAGGCACTGGTTCGTATGCTTCTAAGACCTTGAAAGGTCCATCACCCTGCTTAGCTAACTTAGATCCTCTCTTGGAGGGAAACGTCTTTCCGCAAGTGCAACCAAACAAGGTCCTCGGGCATGAAAGTCACGCGACGCCCGCCCCTTATTGGCCTTGTCCACCAGCTGGCGTACTCTCCTTTCCAGCTTCTCCTTTGTCCAAGCATGCAGCTCCTGTATTATCTCAGCCCTCGCTGCACCACGTACATGATCACCATCCTTCAGTAGGTGAGGTATCAAGTCCAGCCGTGAAAGCGGGCTACATCTGTACACCACCTCAAAAGGGACTATTCGTCGCCGAATGGACAAACCTGTTATAAGAAAACTCAACAAAAGGCAATAAGTCCTCCTAACGGCGCGGGTTGGTCCTAAGCATGGTTCTAAGCAAGGTCCCTAAGGTGCGGTTTGTTACCTCCGTTTGGCCATCAATTTGAGGGTGGTAGCTATTGCAGAATAGGAGATTGGTGCCTAGATTACCCCACAAGGTCCTCCAAAATGGCTAAGAAATTTCACGTCTCTATCGCTAACAATAGAACATGGAATACCGTGTAAACGCACCACATTGTTGAAGAAAAGTGAAGCACAATCGACGGCATTGTTAGTGCCTTTACATGGTATAAAAGTGCCAACTTTGAAAACCTATCAACCACAACAAAAATAGAGTCTCTCCCCTTCTTAGACCTAGGAAACCCATCACAAAAATCATAGAAATGTCCTCCCAAGGGCGGTCAAGTATAGGAAATGGGGGTGTATAGTGAAGGACTTGACCTAGATTTGGCCCTATGGCAAGTGACACAAGCATTACAGAACTTAGTGACTTGTTTAGTCATATGAGGCCAATACAAATTCTCCTTAAGTGCAGCTACAGTTTTGGCTATGCCGAAATGTGCTCTACGCTCATTTTGCCTTCTTAACTAAGAGTTCCCTAATATATGAAGATGGTATGCACAACTTCCCACCCTTATAAAGGTAGCCTTGGTCTAGGAAGTAGGTGTCTATGGGTCCCTGAGATGCGCAAGTCTCATAAATAGATTTAAAGAAAGTATCATGAGAATACATTTCCTTAATCAAGGCAAAACCAAAGACTTTAGCATCAAGGGAATACAAGACAACATACCTACGAGAAAGGGCGTCGGCTACCACATTCTCCTTACCTTTCTTATGCATCACCACATACGGAAAGGTCTCCATGAACTTCACCCACCGTGTGTGTGACGATCAAGGGTGGTTTGGTGCTTAAGATACTTCAAAGCCTCATGATCGGTATGGATAATGAATTCCTTAGGCCATATGTAATGATGCCATGTCTCCAGTACCCTGATAAGAGCATACATTTCCTTATCAAAATTAGAATAATTAAGGGTCGCACCTGACAACTTCCCACTGAAATACGCAATGGGTTGGCGTTCCTGGAGAAGCACCCAACCGATACCAATGTCGGAGGTGTCACATTCAACCTCAAATGTCTTGTTGAAGTTGGGAGCTGTAACAATGGTGCATAGCATAATCGATCCTTGAGCATCCGGATTGCATCCTCATGCTTTCGCACCCAAGTAATCGTGGTGCCTTTCTTTGTCAATTCATGAAGGGAGCTTCAATGGAGTTAAAATCACGCACAAAGTGCCTATAGAAGCCAGCCAAATCCAAGAAGGACCTAACCATGGTCGGTGTGGTAGGGGTAGGCCACTCCTTGATGACGTGTACCTTTTCCTCGTCAACCTGCAAGCCAACCATAGAAACAACAAGACCAAGAAAAATAGTCTTATCCTAGCAAAAAACACACTTGGGAAAGTTGACAAATAATTGGGCAGACCTAGATGATCATGAAATGACTTACTATACACCAAAATATCATCAATGTAAACAACCACAAACTTCCCCAAATATTGACAAAGAACGTGATTTATTAACCTCATAAAAGTGCTCAGTGTGTTGGTGAGTTCGAATGGCATGACTAACCATTCATAAAAGTCCATGCTTCGTCTTGAATGTCGTCTTCCATTCTTCGCCTTCCCTCATGCGGATTTGGTGGTAGCCACTCCTAAGATCAATCTTGGAAAATAATGTGGCTCCATGCAACTCGTCCAGCATATCATCAAGGCGATGACGGTACATCACCGTGATCTGGTTGATAGCCCTGCAATCCATGCACATTCTCCATGTGCCCTCCTTCTAAGGCATGAGGATGACCGGTATGCCACAAGGACAGAGGCTTTCACGAATGATGCCCTTGTCCAAAGGTTCGGTACCTTGTCGTTGGAGCTCTTTAGTCTCTTCCGGGCTTGCCCTGTAAGCGGTCTGGTTGGGTAATGAAGCACTCGGCATCAAATCAATTTGGTGCTCAATCCCACGTATAGGTGGTAGAGCCTTCAGTAGTTCCTCCGGCATTATATCCTCGAACTCCTGTAAAAGTGAAATGACCAACTCGGGTAGTCCATCCACATTCTTGAAAACTGAGACACACGCATTTGGAACTAATAAAAAACAAGGAGAACTTCCCTGAATAATTGGAGAGATGTCCCTCAAGCGTTCCATAAGCAATTGACGTTTACATCGACCCTTGGATCAAACCGGAAGGAGCGTCGGAGGACGAAGGCGAAACAGAGGGAAACTCGGCCAGAAACTCGGGCTGAGACTTGGCCGCGTTTCGCTCTTTTGGTCCTGATGCGTCCTGAGACTCGGCCGAATTATGGACCGAGTTGTGCTCTGTTGGTCCTGGACTCGTTCTGGACCTCATCCGAGTTGTGGGCCGAGTTATGCTATGCGGGTCTTTGGTTTGTCAGCCTTGTTCCGGGTCTCGATGACTTGGCCTTTTCTAAGGCCTTGATCCGGTCGCTCTAGACATGATCATGAATTATTTCTTGTGGCGACATGGGAAAAAGTGTGACGCGTCATCCTTTGGGTTGGAAAGTGTACGAGTTCAAGAAACCATCATGAATCAACTTCTTGTCAAATTGCCACGGACTACCTAAAACGAGGTGAGTCGCATCCATAATAACAACATAACAAGTAACGGAATCGACATAATGACCAATAGAGAAAGTAATGTGGCATTGCCTTGTTACCACATCACTCTTACCTTCCGAGATCCATTGTAAACTATATGGTTGCGGATGTGGATTTCTAGGTAAGTTTAGAGCATGAACAACGTTGTCATTTAATATATTACAACATGATCCACTATTGATAATCACACTCAAAGAAGAAGTTCCCACAATGCAGCGAGTGTGGAACAAACTCTCATGTTGGTCTCCTAGAGACACATCATTTACCGTCAAAGTACGGCGAGCTACAAGGGAAAGAGGCGTACCTTTGTTCAAATCAGGTGATCTACATTCATACGGCTCATCATCATAATAAGCATCATAGATCGGAGGTGGTGTGTCAATGTTTTCCTCTTTATCTTCATATGACTCGTAACCCGTTGCTTGAAAGAACAAGACACGTTTGGAGTTCAAGCAATCGCGCATGAAGTGACCACGACCACCACATTTGAAGCAAATCCGATCGCTCGTCCTTTCGGAGGTTGTCCGGATTTGGCAGGGCGCGCAACATGGGTGCTTGAGGTTCTTGAGTGCGAGTTGGCCCTCGGTTGGGAGGTGCATGTGGTCGTACCTGCAAACTCACAACGGGTGTAGGGGAAAAAGACGACGCCATAGGTTTAGAATCATACATGTGAGATGATGATCCCGAGAGCCAAGGATAAGCCTTTTAAAGCACCAAATGTTGATGAATCTTATGTGTTGCATGCACAAGTGCGGTCAAATCACGGATAGGCAACACCTCTGCCTCCTCCCGAAGATCAATATGCAACCCGAGCAGGAACTTTGTTTGAAACACACCCGTAGTGATGCTAATGCCTGCTTTGAAGTACAAGTCCTCAATGTGAGCAAAGTACTCAAGTGGAGTCAGTACCTTGGCGTGCGAGGCTTATTTTCAAGTGCATTTCTTGCTTGTACTCCGGAGGCACATATTTTCGAGTCATGGCATACACAAGTTGGTGCCATTGTTCAATGGGTTCGTAACCTATACGTAATCGGGGTTGATGGTCCCTATCCCACCATGACCGAGCGGCACCCTGAAAGTGTAAGGTGGCTATCTAGACCTTTCCTTCCTCGGTGTAATGGCAATGCGCATGAGCATGTTCGGTACACTGCAACCATTCCAAAAAGACAACCGCATCATATTCACCCTAGAAAGGTTCAATTTTTACCTTAATTTCCCTACGAGTGTCGTAGTTAGTGTAGATATGGCGTCTATCATCATAGGCGGCCACTCTATGGGCACAACGTCCTCCATTGTCGCGGGGAATATCAAAAATAGGGTCTGGAGGGTTCCGAGGTGGAAGTCATCCTTCCGGGTTGACTTGATGATCAATCGAATCAACTAGAGGAGGATGGTAGTTACCCGGGTTTACTTGGCCCGCCAATTCCATGCCTTCTTCATCACATTCGGTAAAGGGATGTTGTGGAGACGTCCCGGTACGGTGACCTGCAATAGTAGGAGGAACGTGACTATGAAAACATTCGGATCCATAGGAATCATACCGAAGTCTCTCATGGTCGGAATAGTGGTCATTGTCCTCTAGGTTCCTGGAGTTGGAATTAGGGTTCCATCTATCGTCAAAGGGTTGACCCATGGGCTGCTCCACGACCGAGCACAAGTAGCCAGTACGATTAGCATTGCTACTGGGATGTTGTCAAGAGGATGCAATGTTCTTCCCTTGTCAAGGCGCTGAGCATGACCGGTTGGTCGTCCATCCCCTTGTTCTAACGGAGATGTGGAGGCTTGCAATTGACTAATGAGATTCTCCATCGTCTGTAGGCTTTCGTGCATATCCAATCTTTCCGCGTCGTATTGCATAAGGCGGTTTTGTGCAGCGTCTAGAACCTTGACTTGTGCCTCGTAGTCATCATCATGCGTAGACATAGTAAAGAAGGTTAGACAAAAACAAGCAACAACAACCAAGGATATTCAATGCAATAAATTCAACTTGATAATCAAAGTCCCTCGGTATCTAGTTTTGGCAATCCTTGAGGGAGGTCAAGGCAAGGAAGTGAACTCGTATGCAATAACCTATCTAACCGATCAAGCATGCAATATCAACAACTATGACCAAATCAAAGCAAGGATAATGCAAGATAAGCTCTTTTATAGATTGCTACTAGAGATGAGGGAGATACGAAATTGAGTTGCTGAATCGGTGCGCGATTTCCCGGTCCCAACGTCTAGTCCAAGCAAGGAGAATTATGTTTTTTTTTTAATTTAGTTTGTGTGTCTTGTTTGCACTTAAAGACTAAAATTCAGCAACTTTTTTAGTTTTTGGTATTTTTGGTTTATGCGAAAAGAAAGCAAGTTAGCAACACAAATTTTAGTGTATTTGTGGAATGCACACAAGCTTAAGAGATAAGAAGTTTTCACTTGTTGTACCAACCACGAACCTATCATTCATGAATATATAGCATAAGCAACAATTCAATAAAAGTAGATAATATGCTAGCAATGATCAAGCAAAATAAACTATTGCATGCAAGGAGGTTCGGTTTCTCACAAAATAAAACACCGGTAAATGAGGCGGATGTAGGCAGGATACGAGCATTAATTTCTCCTTCATTTAACACCGGTAAATGATGAAAGTAAATAAACCCACAATTTAACTTCCCACGTGAGCGCACAAGTAGCAAATGGAATTGGCAAATTGTGTTTATTTACTAATTAATTGATCCCCCAAGTAGATAAACCCGTCAATAGCAAAGTGATTGCAAATTTGGATTCTTCTGACGTTATTGGATGGCAACCGCAGCAGCACACCGACAGCCGTTGATTTGTTGAACGAGAGGACGAACAAGTTGCATGAATTGAACGAAAACAATTTAGTGAACCATGATTAATATTGATGAACAAAGGCACAAATTCAGACAGGGGTGGATTGACGGCAGAGGAAGAGTAACTTTCTTCTAAAATTGCCTAAATTCAATCTAAGAAAAAAATTAGGGTTTCTTAAAATTAAATATTATACCCTAAAAATATTTAGAATATGGAAGTTTACACTATAATTTAAATGATTAAAATAGGGAAATAACATTTATTACTTCGCCTCTTACAAAGTCGCCACAATATAAACCACAGTTGTAGGTGTGGTATTAGAAATCGCTCTATTTCTTGCAAATTATTTGGTGACAATGCTCGTAGTCGTGTTGGCAATGGATCTAGCACGAGCTCTTGTAATTGGTCCATCTGAACGAACGCTAAGCGACTCCTCCTCTTTGGCCTCCGTCAATGTCAAGGGTGATCCCGCATCATTTATCTTACAAATAAGGTTTTCTTTCCCGGGTATTGATAAAATCCTCAGGTTAATCCATATAGATGTGGAAGGAATGTTTTTTAACATCTAACTGCCGAAGCTCATAATCATGCATAAAAACAATACTGTGCAAAGTGCGGATTGAACTATGCTTCACATCATGGGAGAATACTTCGTTGAAGTCAATACCTGGAATCTGGCTATAACCTTTTGCAACTAGCCTTGCCTTGTTTTTCGCCTCTTAACTTGGAGAAATTCCTCCGTTTCTCTTGAAACCCCACTTACATCGAATAAGCTTCTTCTCTTTAGGCAACTTGACTAACTTCCAGGCGTTGTTCTTGTCAAGTGATTCCATTTCATCAAGCATAGCTGTCATCTACTTGCTACTATCAGTATAAATATTAGCTTCTGAATATGAAGAAGGCTCAGCAAAACTTTCAATTTCGTTTGCAACAGCGCAAGCATACACAACAATATTTACCTCTTCAATAATGATATGAACATGCTTAATATTTCTCTTATGTTTTCCGAGAGCAATTGAACGAGGCGGTGAAGGCACTACTACATGATGATCTTCAACTACAGGTTCACTATTATGATCATCACTGATTTCTCTAGCAGGTGTATCTGCAGAATCAATATCATTCTCTACATGAACACTTGATTTCTGTTGACTCTCAATATCAAGAATATCAGAAGAAACATTACACAACATCGCGGACTCATTAAACACAACAATTCTACAATTAACAACTTTACAAGTTTCAGAATTCCACAACTTATAGCCTTTAACACCAAGCTTGTAACCAAGAAAATGCACTTAACAACTCTAGGCTCTAACTTGCCATTATCAACATGATCATAAGCAGTGCAACCAAATACATTCAATTCTGAGTAATCAGCAGGAGAACTAGAACATACCTGAATAGGCAACTCCTTGTCAATAGCAATAGAAGGGGAGCAGTTAATAAGATAACAGGATGTAGAAGCATCTTAATCCCAAAAACCTCTATTATGACCCGCAATTGATAGCATAAAATGAGCACGGTAGATAACGGTTATGTTCATGAGCTCAGCAATGCCATTCTGTTGAGAAGTATAAGGAACGCTGTAATGTCCGACAATGCCTTCTGACTTGTAATAAGACTCAAATTCTTTTGAGAAGAATTTCATACTATTATCAGTGAGAAGCTTCTTTAACTTCCTTTGAGTCTGCCTCTCAACCATATTTTTCCACTCCTTGAAAGTTGAGAATGCCTCTGATTAACTCTTTAGGAAATATGGCCAAACTCTTCTAGAGTAATTATCATGATTGTCATCATATAATTAGCACAACTAATGGATGTCTTCTTAGCTAGCCCCCATAAATCAGAATGAAAATAATCAAGGATTCTTTTTATTGTACGAAGAGAAGTGCGGAACTTCACTCTCTTGTGCTTTTCAAAGATATAATGCTCACAGAATTTCAACTTCTCTGAATTGTAACCATCAAGTATACCTCTTCTATTCAGCTCATCCAAACCATGCTCACTCATATGCCCAATCCACGTATGCTAAAGACTAGCAGAATCAATAACAGATTTATAATCAGAAACAACAGGAACAACATCGCCTGAGATAGTAGTACCATGACGATAATAATGGCCATTTGCTTTCCTTAGATTACTAGAAACGTTCACAACCCCATCTCCACCTGAGTATTTGTAGCCTTTTTCATCAAGAGCATTGAGAGAGATTAAATTCCTCTTCATCAAGGGAATAGAAGGAACAGTTGATTAAGTTCTGATTACACCATCAAACATATCGATCTGAATAGAACCAATTCCTTCCACTTTACAACTTGAATCATTAACCATTAAAACTGAACCAGCACTAGTAACTGATTCAAATGTGGTAAACCAATCTCTATTCTGACACATGTGGAAAGTACAAGCTGTATCAAGAATCCATTCATCCCTTGTCTCAGTGCAACCAACAAATACAGACACAACTAGCACGTCAGCATCTGAATTGTCATTACAAGCATAATTTGCATTACCCGCATCATCTTCACCTGATTTCTGTTTGTAGGAGCTATTTATTTTCTCCTTGTTCTGCAGTTTATAACATTCTAAAATATCATGGCCCTCCTTCTTATAATATTTGCAAGACTTGAACTTCTCCTTGGATTTAGAACGACCCTTATTGCTATTCGAGCCTTTTTCTTTTGTTCTACCACGAACAGAGAAACTTTCTACTTGTGAATTAGGGTTATCAGAAAAAACCATCTGTTTCATTTTCTCCTTAGCATGCAATGCATCATAGACATTATTAAGAGTGAGGGTATCATGACTGTTAGAATAGTATCTTTGAAATACGAATATGATCCATGCAATGAACACAACAAGATTAATCTCAGATGTTCGTCATCATACTTAACTTCCAAAGCTGCTAATTCAGAGACTATTTTCTTAAAATCGCAAATGTGATCTAACAAAATACCTCCCTCTTGAAACTTGTGGAGAAATAATTTTTGCTTGAGATGCATCTTGCTAGTGAATCGTTGGTCATACAAATCAACATTAATTTCAACCAAAGTGTCGCGGCGGTCTTCTCATTTAGAACATCTTGCAATATATTGTTGTGTGGATGGAGTTGAATTTGTCATAGAGCTTTTCTATCCTAAGGATTTTCATCATCGAACTATTCCTCAAATCTCTTATTCCCAAAACCATCTAAAGTATCATTGTAATCATTTTGTGCCAACAAACCTTGTATTTTTACTTGCCAAAGAGAGAATCTAGTGCTCCTATCCAACAATGGAATATCATAATTCAAAGTCGCCATGTCGATCGGGCCTAACGAACCAATACTCTGATATCAATTGTTAATAAAACGGAATAATCAAATAGACAAGCAAAATGGAAATGAAGAACGATCCAAACGGGGGGACACACAAGATTTATATGGAAACCCTTTTGGGAGAAAACCACGGGCACAAACACCAGCTGAAATCCACTGAATAGAACCATGAATAATTTACAAGAGGGTAAGAGCAATTAAGCTCAACAACGAAAACAAGCAAGAACGTAGTATGCAAATCGTAAATTGCGAATTGGAGAGTTGATTGTTGCGGCGTGGTGTCTCTTCAATTACTAGGATGAGAATATATATAGCTAGGGTTTTCCACACTGTACCACATAAAACTTAATAGGCTTTAATTAAAGAACCCTAGCAAACCTGCATCAAATTCAACTCATTAAAAATAACAGTATCAATGAGATTTGTTACTTTATTGTTGTGATATTTTAGATAGTAAGAGTTGATAAATTTAATAAATCATAATTTCTTAGTTTCATTTCTTTGAGATTAAGAATTTTGCATTGGATGATTGAATGTTCCTGATTATATATAGATTCGAAAACAATCTGTTGTTACTTAAATGAAACATGTCATTGATCTTCTATTTGAGTTATATATCTGCATTGTTCAAATAATGTTTTGTTTTGTAACTACTCTTTTGGTTTGGTTTGCCTTATAATAGATTTTGTTGTTTGTTTAAGTATGTTAGTTAAAGCTTGAGTAGCTTAAATGTTTCGCTTGTTTTGATGATGATAAGCACAACATATGATGTCTTTTGTGTGTGACGAGCTTTCCAGGAATTGCTTTAGTAGCTAGTAGAATAGCTTTGATGCAAGCGGGAAATCCAGAGACTAGCTTTGTGCCTTGCTGTGAAAGCGAGTCTCGCAAACGCAGTGATGAATAGAAGAGAAGAAAAGAAATAATTCACATGTGAAATATGTTAAAGGAGAAGGACTAGCGTAGAGTGAAGAGAGTCACTACGAGCTAGTGAATCCTTTACTTCAACATCTGAGTATATACATGTGTATCCAAGTGAAGTGAAGTTTGTCCCAGGTGGAAATACTACACCGTCGTGTAGAGTATTCAGATGCAATGAAGGGAAAGACGTGAAGCTAAGGATAGGATGCATGGTTTCCATCCTATCGATAATGAGGAGTGTGGATCACCAAGCTGGACGAATAGGAAGTGCAAGAATGGTGTGGAGAGGATTGCCAGCGTGGACAAGTTTGTTGCTCAAGAAAAGTAGAAACGAGAGTGGAATCAGTTGGGGCTACTTATTGGAGCTGTCACACGGATTTCCAACGTGTCGATCTTTGTTGCACTATTTTATAGGTTTTCCTTTCTTGGAGAATAAATAATAAATTATATAAATAGGTGCAATAGGTGAATTGTTAGCACACGAACTTGAGAACCTCATAGTTGAGAGAACGTCTAGTGAAGCTTAGGAGAAGTAGCCTAGGGAAAACACAAAAGGATATAAAAACTAGGAGAGTGAGTACGATTGAGTGTTAGGGTGAAAAGCTAGTGATCTCAGGAGGGAGCGAGTCAGTCAACTACACCTTGAGAGCAACGAGAGAAGGATAACCTGTATAGAGCTAAACGAGTGATTGTATTAAGTGGAGAGTTGTGAGCGATTGTAATTCTCTGTTTGATATAATCAATATATTGGTGAGTTTCATCCTGGGCTTGAGCTAAGCCAAGGGGTCTTACCTTACCAAAATATCTTTGCATTTGAGCTTAACTTTCTACCTAACCATTCAAAGGTCATATTGTGGAAAATCCGTTTATTACGCATAT
Organism: Phyllobates terribilis; assembly: GCF_046119375.1. NCBI lineage: Eukaryota > Metazoa > Chordata > Amphibia > Anura > Dendrobatidae > Phyllobates > Phyllobates terribilis. The sequence continues at coordinate 23,013 of NW_027368020.1, read as the reverse complement.
ATAACATACTCGCTTATAGCTTGTTGTGTTTACAAAGGGTATTATACTCGCTTTAAAGTGTTTTCAACTTCCGCATTTATAAAACACCTAAGCTAGTCTATCGAGCTACTCTTTTATAAGAGCTAGTCGATTTAAGCTACTCTATCTTATTCAGCGGTGATTCATTCCTATATATACTTACTGAAGTCGATCTTGTACACTAGCTTTTTAGCTACTTGTACATTGGGTATAAGATTAAGTGTGACATTCTCTATCATACACTTAAGTTACCCATAGTTAGTATAAACCAACAATTGGTATCAGAGCTCAGGTTGGTCATATGAATTGATTGATATCTGCTATATATCCTCTCTCTCTCTCTCTCTCTCTTGTTTTGAATCATGGAGCATAGGAAAATTGCTCTTGTTATTATACTACTCAGGAAGATATTCATAGAACAAGACAGTTTCAAAACCAAAGGAAACCGACAACACTTTGTAACAAAGCCAATGGTGTTCTACCTCCAGATTCGAACCCCTACTCAAGTTTAGAATCTGTGTGCTTCAATTGTCTATGTTATGAATACTCGACCAAGGATTGCATGATGACAAAGTCTCCATCTAATAAGGTCTTATGGGGAGATTCCAAAGAAGAGCCACATTGTCAAGATACTTGTCTAATAGATGCGGATGACTCCGAAGTTGAAGAATACTCTAAGGTAAACTCTCTAGACTTTGAGCTCCTCCCTAAAGATATCCTTGTTGAGCTTTTACGTGAGTTGGAATTTGATCATGAAGTTGTTCTTGCTAAAGAGAGATCCCAACATGAAGAACTTGTGATTTAAGAGATCGGATATAAGAGTTAAATAAGCGATTGTCTACAAAGCCAGCTCTTGTTACTAAATTTTTGCGAGCTCTATTATGACAATGGTTTAACTTCTGTCGAAAGCAATAACTCATCTATTATAAGCATGATTCACAAAGTGTTAACAAACTAGATGATCTAGCTTCGTCTTTGGAAGCAAAAACTGTTAACCAAACAGTTTTTGTGAAAGGTTGACCAGGGTTAGGCTTCAACAATCATGATTCATCCGAATCAGCCCTTCTCTATCTAGCGAGCTACATGATAAAATCATTAAGCTAGGCAAGAAACTTCACTCTTCCCGAGCCGAAAACTCATACTTACAAAAGAAAAGTGAATGTTCAAGAGAAGAGACCAGCTCAGGAAAAACAATGGTACCACGGAGAGAAAGTGCATTCCATGTACATTAAACAAGCGCAATCTCCTCGGAACCCTCAACTCCTTACACGTGAGAACCATTTCAGCCTGGAAAAGGAAAATATGGTTATATTCGATGTAATCATTATTGTACTTATTGTGGGGAACAATGGTCACTCGAAGAATGAATGTGAGCATTTAAAAGCGCTTAAATAAAGGCCCTATAAGTCTGTTGGGACTAAATCTAAGGGTCAGCTCAAGAAAGCAAGTCTTGCAAAAGACATGCTTGATCAGAGCGATTTGTCTAAGACTAAGTGTGTACGTACTAGGCCCTTAAAAGCCAAGCACGGACAAGCTAAGGCACAACGAAAGTTAACTTCTGAAGGTAAACCCAAACAGGTGCTCGATCTTAATGATGAAAGATATTATGAGCAAGATCCCGAAACTGTGAAGATAAGTGTTCTACCTTCCAATTCTGGTGAACATAGTCCTAATCACCATATGAAGCCAAAGCTTCGTTGGGTCTCCAAAGCTTGATCATATTTTTGCAGGTTTCGAATGAAGAGAGGTGCTTAATGAGCAGACGTGGTTCGAGCGAAATATCAGTGCGGTCTGTATATCCATATTTTGAGCAAAAGATCACTATGCAATAGCCACGTAGTTTGAGAGAAAGATCACTGCGTACAAGGGCTACCATCAGAACTACTCTAATTCCAATCTATAAGAAGGAGATCTCTATCTTCTTCAGGATTGAACAGAATAGGTCAAGCGTGCGTAAAAGTCTAATATACTTCTCCTTCATTCTTATTTTACATGAGGAATACATATTTGGAGATGCTCTATTGCTTTACTCAAAGCAAGTCTCACTCAGTGGTTTAGTTATGTATATTATTTCAGCGCGAGACTCAGATAGTTCAAGCGAGTCTCTAAGGAATAAGCGACTCTTTATTCTTATTCACTGAACTAATCCAATAAACTATCTATCAATGTTGGAGAGCTTATTGGTTAGGGTGAATCTTATTCATGTACCAACAAAGAGCCAAATCGCTGACAACTTTACTAAAGCACTGAACCGGGTATCTTTCTTAATCATAAGGCTTCATTGGGCTTAATCCCTATCAATTAGACCATTCTTCCACTCATTGTGAGGTTCTTTTGATTAGCTACATTTATGCATACTAATTTTTCTTTGGGGAAGATAGAAGATGCGCTTTCTGATCTTTTCTTGTTGGCTTACTATATCTCAACAAGAACTAACTAGCTTGATGAGTACATTGATGCATACATGTTACTATCTTCTGCATCATTGCATGCTCTTCCTTACCTCTTCTGGAAGTGGTGATCTCTTCTTGCCTTATTACATGCCTAAGAATGATCCACTTCTAAGTGTCCTTAAGCTGACTTTAGTGTTTTTGCTTCCTGATTCCCTTGATAAACTCCACAACAGGAACTATACATTATTGTGACAAAAAGCCAATATCCCATTTATATGGACATGACTATTACATGCTATATCTGAGTGTGAGTGACACCCTATATGTGCATTATATACCTCGTAGTTGCTCTTTGATATTCATGTTAAGCTACTGTATCACATCTTAAGTGTGATCGTACTTCTTCCGGTATAAGTAACTAAGCGCCAATTGATCAATTTAGTGAAGAATGATCTACCTCGAATCCCAACACAACTATCAATAACATGTGCTAATCAGGCGAGGTGAAATATGAGGACAGTACATAACAAGCGATATTCAAAAATTTCTTGTCCACTCTCGCTTCACGGATATTAGCTCGAGACCAATGCCCAACTACTCTTTATCATATGGCAATGAGACAAGCAAAGCCCTAAAAGCAGAATTCAAGTCTCTTGGTAAAATCTGGTGAACATACTAGATACTCTTACTTGCTTTATAAATATTTCTTGCGTGACTATTTGACAGACTCGTTAGGTTTCCAACTACAAAAAGGTGTGGGGATCGTTATATCTATTTACAATATGCCTTTGATTGATTTTAGTGACTTGAGTGCTTCATGGTTACTATCTTGCTTAACTTGCTCCTTGAATGATTATGCATGTTATTTGGGTTAAAGCGTGACTGAGTAACTCACTTTTAGTTCCCTCTGATGAATTAGCTATGCCTTTTCAATGATGCCAAAAGAGGGAAGCAAAACGGTTTGGGAAGATGAAGGATTCAGGTAGAATACTCTTTCCGTCGTTGAAATTGAGAAGAATTTAGACCAGATTGGTCTAAGGGGAATAAAGGTATACTGGCTAAGTGCCTTTAGCAAGATTTTGAGCAAATTTGGTAAATATGCCAAGTATCAATTAAGCTTCATTTCATATCTTAAGCTTAACTGACTATGTTTTGAAATGTATGTGCTTACACTATTTAAGGTTTGTCATCATCAAAAAGGGGGAAATTGTTAGTTTAAGAATAGAGTAGCTTAAACGTTTCGCTTATTTTGATGATGATAAGTACAACATTTGATGTCTTTTTGTGTGTGATGAGCTTTCCAGGAATAACTTTAGTAGCTAGGAGAATAGCTTTGATGCAAGCGGGCAAGCTAAAGACTAGCTTGTGGCTTGCTGGGAAAGCGACACTCACCAACGCAATAATGAATAGAAGAGAAGAAAAGAAATAATTCCCAGGTGAAGTATATGAAGGCGAAGGACTAGCGTAGAGAGAAGAGAGTCGTTGCGAGCTAGTGAATCCTCTGCTTCAACATCTGAGTATATACATGTGTATCCAAGTGAAGTGAAGTGTGTCCCAGGTGGAAATCCCTCACCAACGTGTAGGTTATTTGGGCACAATGAAGGGGAAGACGTGAAGCTAAGGATAGGATGGATGAGTTCCTGCATATCGATAATGAGGAGCGTGGATAACCAAGCTGGATGAATAGGAAGTGCAAGAATGGTGTGGAGAGGATTGCCAGCATGGACAAGGTTGTTGCTCAAGAAAAGAAGAATGTGTGTGGTATCAGTTGGGGCTACTTATTGGAGCTGTCACATGGATTTCCAACGTGCCAATCTTTTTTGCACTATTTTATAGGTTTTCCTTTCTTAGAGGATAAGTAATAAATTCTATAAATCCGATGCAATAGGTGAACTGTTACACACCAACTTGAGAACCTCATAGTTGAGACAAAGTCTAGTGAAGCTTGGGAGAAGTAGCCCAGGAAAAACACAAAAGGATCTTGAAACTAGGAGAGTGAGTAGGATTGATTGTTAGGGTGAAAAGCTAGTGATCCCAGGAGGGAGCGAGTGAGTCAACTACACCTTGGAGCAACAGAGAAAGATAACTTGTATAGAGCTAAATGAGTGATTTTATTGAGTGGAGAGTTGTGAGTGATTGTAATTCTCTGTTTGATATAATCAATATATTGATGAGTTTCATCCCGGGCTTGAGTTAAGCCAAGGGGTCTCACCTTACCAAAATATCTTTGCATTTGAGCTGAACTTTCTATCTCAATTCAAAGTTCATATTGTGGAAAATCCCTTTATTCAGCATATATAACATACTCGCTTATAACTTGCTGTGTTTACAAAGGGGATTAGACTCGCTTTAAAGTGTTTTCAACTTCCACATTTATAAAACACTTAAGCTAGTATATCGAGCTACTCTTTTATAGGAGCTAGTCGATTTAAGCTACTCTATCTTATGCAGCGGTAATTCATTCCTATATCTTATTCGCTGAATTTTGATCCCTGTACACTAACTTCCTAGCTTCTTGTACATTGAATATAAGAATAAGTGTGACATTCTTTATCATACACTTAAATTACCCATGGGTAGTATAAAACCCAGAAAGTATTTGCTATCATCCTGTCGGAAAACTTCGTCAATGAAAGAAATGTTTAGTTGTAGAGCCTAAGCAAGCTTCTTCAAACTTAAATGGGTTATTTAAAGCTTGTAAATTCACATCTAAAAGGTTGTTTTCTCCTATATGCACTACAAGGTTGGTAAGCTTCTAAAGAGTATCTATTTTTGCTTGTTCTTTTATTTGGACTTTTTTCCTAAATCTTTGACCTTCTTTATTTGAGTAGCATGCTTCACTTGTTACCTTGGCTCTTGAATCTATATATAGTGTCATTCATAATTTTGAATTTTGTTAGTTACTGTACATTCTTTTTTTAGCTAATATGTTATGTTTAGTTGTTGAATTTCTAAGCTTACCTTGTAAGTTTGTAGTTTTCCTCTCTAGGCTCCAATTCCATCTACAAACACTTGGCCGTCATATTATCATTTGATTTTTGTGTAGTTAATCCTTTCAGGAATTGTTGAATGAAATACTTCTGACGAAGTTTTCTTAGAGCATCCACAATGGTGATTTTTGGGAGTTCTTAAATTAAAAAATAAATAGAAATGTAAGAAAAAGTCAGATTGTGGCAGAGAACTTCTCCTTAATTCTTGTGTCCAGTTGTTGACGAAGAACTTCTCTATTTTTTATTTTACGATACCCACCTCAATCAATATTAAACTTATATAATGGAGAAGTTGTGGAAAATTGAGGGAAAAAAATGCTAAAATATTGAGATTGTACATTAGGCTCCTTAAATAAACATTTTCTTTTTTATGTCTATTCTTGACTTGGAAAAAAATTATTGATAAATTTGTCCAATTTATTATTAAGAGATACCGTATTTATTGTTAAAATTATAAAATACACCTAAAAGTCCATTTTTACTATTGTACTATATATAATTTTATAAAAAAGATGCAATGTATATATTAGATTGATATTATAGTTGTACATTACTACTATACATAAAATCTACTAGTAATACCAAGTTAACAACACATATTCATTTGTTTAATAAGAAATTAGTATATGTAGGTGTACTAGGATGATGTAAGCATGACATTAAGAAATTTGTTGAAAAAATTCTGGGTTGTGGAAAAATAGTAGAAGAATTTCTAAAGCTTATGTGAAGAGGAGAGAAAGACTTAAAATAATCTAAGAAACTAAAACAAGAGATCACCATTGTGAATCCTCTTATAGAACCGAAATTGTTAATGAGTAAATTGTTGGCCATAATATCTCTGAAGTTTCCTGCATATTTGTTGTGGTCAAGCTCTAAGTTGCTGAAAATGATACGCATCTTTTGTGTATTCATAATACTTATGGCAAACACACCTCTAGGATTCTGCACATTGATTATTGCTCTCTTTCATACAAAATCAACCATGGGAACATTCGTTTTCCCTCCTGTTCACTTTGTTAGCATCATGCACTCAGCGTTAGGTTTTATTTTTCCTTAATTCTTGTTTTATCTTAACACTAGATATCTTATTTTCGTTATGTAAACAGACCAAATAGATTTTCCATAGCATTGCATATTTTATGCTTTTCCCCTTTATTTCACAATTCACATGCTACATATCAACTGACAGATTATGTAATTAAATAATCATGGCTGTAATTGTTGCTCTAGGTTAACATAGTCTACTATAGACATCTTAAAAGGAACAAACTTGCTCATGGAATTGAAGCCACACACATTTCACCCTTACACTTCATCAAGGAAAGGAGGGACAAGCCAACGCTTCTCTTATCAACAGCTACAAGCACAACACCATTAGCTTTGCGGCTTTTAAGCTTTTGGGTTTCTGTAAAAGCGAAATTTTAGAAACTATCCCATGATTTTGGTGAATTGTTCTGTATCTTTAGTTATTGCCATGCTCCAATAAGCTGAAAATTTTAACGTGTGTTTTTTTTTGTGTGAAAAGGGTTAATTTTTTTTATCTCGGTTTTGTAGACATTCGAGTTAAAAGGTCGTTTTTTTATAAATAAAAGTAGTCCATTTACCATTAGTAATCAAGATTCAGGAACCGAGGTTTTTCGGAACCCGCGTAAATAGATTTAACCCTTCAACTTAAGAACGGTTCACAACCGAGTTAATATTTACCAATGACACGTGGTTAGTCAGTGTTGCATGTAGTCAGTGTTGCATGTAGTCAGTGCTCTACTTATCTGGTTTTTAGTCAGTTTTGATCTAAACTAAAAATGATTTTCTTTTCTTCTACTTATGGAAGTAAGCAAATATGTGAAGATGGAAAGCATTAGCACTAGCAATTGGGAAGATCAAAAGAAAATTGAAGGAAGAGAAGGGTGGGTGTGAATTAAGTAGCAGCAACAATATTTTTTAGAAACTGAATTTTAAGGAAGATCAAAACTGAATTGAAGGTAGATCAAAACTGAGTTGAAGGAAGATCAAAGCATTGCCACGAGCAGTTTTTAATCTTCTACAATAATAATATTGTTTTGTTAGCCAGTTGATAAAAGTCTTTGAGTGTTTCTTTTTCTAGAAACTTATCAAACTATATTATCTTTTTACTATTAATAAAATAATTTTCTTTTATATTTATGAAAACATTTTAGAATTTAGATTATAAGTAATATGAGTTTCAATGAAAATTAAAGGTGTCAACCTCTCTTAAATGTATCCATATTAAAGGTGTTTCGAAAAACCTTTTTTTATTAATATGAAAAGCGTATGGATAGCGTCACTTTTAAAGTGCGGCTAGTCTATGACAATATTAAAAATATTTCTATACTGATTCAATAAAAAAGTGGCGCTAGCGCTATGAATGGTAGCATCACAGATAAAGAGAGCACTTTTAATTACATCCATGTAAATACTTGCAACACTTTTATAAATGGCAATAGCAATTTTAAAAGCCTTACTAAAAGTATTTTTCCTACTAGTGTACCAATATAAAAACATCGCCTTTTTTACATGGAGACCTACAAATAGAGAACTGTGGACCTTTACGTCTGGTTTAAAACACATGATTTATTGCAGAGAAACAAATCTTTAAAACATCTTCTAAGAGCTCAACGTGTGGTATCTCAACAAGCTTGTGAACACAATCAAATGCAGCCTAAACATATCATATAACCTAATATGTACCAATTCCATATGCATAAACCTCATGCCCCTATTGCTTTTGAAAAGACAATGTTAGATAAGGGAACTGGAGTTACTCTTTAGTTCAGTTCACTTTCAACTTTTTCTGTTTTAATGAAAATAAACTAGTTATCTAACTATGTCTTTGGGTTTAAGTGTTACAAGCTAACAGGAACTGACATAGGGAACTATCTTAAAGCATAAGGGAGTCGTGAAAGCTTAAGAGAGTCACTTGGAGCAGAAACAAATGAAGAATGAGTCAAATGTGTGTACAACACATAACGCTAGAGCGTGAAGATAAACAGAGCACGAGTAATATCAAGATGCAAGTTAAACTAGTTGCAAATCACTGTTTATCTACCCTACACATATAGCTTGCAGAGCGCTTGATCAACAAGTAGATGTAGTCATTGCAATATAAAGGAAGAAAAATCTTGCTGACCAACCAGAGTAACAAAGAAGAATAGAAGAATTAATAAAAAAAGTTCATCCTATTCTTTCTCTTTCATAATCTCAATAAAAATATAATCTTCGAATATTGTAATAAGGATACATAAAAAAAGGAATTTTTCTCATTACCTGTTTATTTAGATAACCCACGCCTTTATATATGTCAGAGATCACAAGAATCCAATCTAATTCTTCTAGCGTTAAACCTGCTATATATAAGGAAACAAAGATTTTGAGCACCAAATAGCACATAACAGTCTCATAATAACTTGAAATTAAGTAGGCTTTGATTTCCTAGTACTGGATATCCTAATGCATGCAGACCAATGGCAACACCATAAAATGTTGGAGTCCGAGTACTTCGCGTAGTCAACACTCTACGTGAAGGGTTTGATAATGCTTGAATTTGTAGGATGGGGAACTTCTTTTTGTTAAGGATGGTTAAGTGTCTTTGCGTCGAGCTTACTTCATGTACCTGCGCGTCAAACCCAGAGGAGGGAGGCCTCTAGATTTGACTCTCCGACACTCAAGTCAGTATACATTCGTGAAGATGAAGTATACGAAGATATAAAATAACAATTAATTGCGTGAGGCCAAAAGAGGAAGATGCTTCACGTAGAGAATAGATGACGTAAGCGTGAGTGTGGGCGTGGGATTGTACGAAATGGGAGAATGAGCTCTCAATTTACTAATAATATCAAGGATGAACAATGACCAACCCTTTCTTCCTTTCCAAAAATATTATTTATAGACATTGGGATTTTACTCCTTGGGCCTGGACCCCGTTTGATTCCAAAGAGGCTCCTTTCCCAGGTCCAACATCCACCCCTCCAAGTCTTTGAGCGTGCACGCGTAAAGCTTGGCTCTCTATGTTGGATATTTCTCATTGAGCTTTGCATTTGCCTCCTAGGGATTTCACCCCATAGAGACACGTGTCCTGTCCTGAATGGAGGACTCTGACAACGTGGTCCATCTTTATATATGGTAGTGATGCGTCTTTTCTCTTTCCATATGATTTTTACTCCTCCAAAAAACTCTCATCTTCTCCGGCATTTTCTTTCCTCTCCGGCGTTCTCTTACTTCCTTCTGCGTTGGCTCGTGTCTAGCACACAGGGTTCTCCGTTCGTCCTCTGATGCCTCCCTTAATTCCATCATCGGCTATGGCAGGTTTGTTTTTCCTCTCGCGGTGTATTTTTTATTCACCTTTAGTATTTAAGGATCCCCATGTTTTACTTGCTCCGGCAGGGGGGAGGAAGGGAACGATAGGCAGAGGCGGCGGCGAGGATGCCGGGACTTCCTGATAGTGGCGTTCTTGCGCACCCCTCCGCCCTTGCCTCCTTCACCCTTCTTTTCCTTTCATGTTTCTTTTCGATTGTTCTTCCATATCTGTCACATCAATCGAATCTAAACTTTTAGTCATTTCAAATTCCCACTGATTACTCTTCTATAGTTGTCACATCAATCAATCAGGGTTTTTAACCGTTTTGAATTATCGCACTTCTCCCGAGGTGTCAGACTTAAATGAAAAAACCCTTTTTGCCCATCCTAGATTTACTTTTCTTGACCCCTAGCCTTCCCATTCTTCGCAAATAAGTTTCCATAAGAGTTTTTGCCAAGGGTTGATAAATGATCTTCGTGAATGTTTTACTATGATAGTTCATTAGTAACGTGTTCGCGAGAAAGCTCATTATTTATCGCAATCATGGGAACTGACTTTTATGCTTGATCTAGGTTCTATTCCTTCAGATTTGACCCGTACAAGTTCTAGCTCCAATGCAACTTCGTCTAGTACCGACGTGGATGCTTCCCTTTTATGAGCTCATTTTCTGCAAGGACTGGACGCGCTCGATGCTCTGAGGCTAGGAACCTCTAACAAGGCCAATCCCTGGATTGAGGTCCCAGAGGGTTATAATAACGCGTGACCTCCGGTACATATATATACAGGGTGCATCTCTAGTTATCGCCCAAATGAGTTAGGGAATGAGATGGTCGGGGAATGCTCTGTCCTCACGATGGCGAAGCTCCAGAAGATAGAGAATACCTACCCCTTCCCCAAGGGTACAATCTTGGCACTTCTTTCCGAGGAATGTAAGATGCCCTATCGCTACGATGGGTGGTTCGCGATGAGTGTGCAAGAAATGGAAACTGGCTTCTGTCTCCCACTTCGTCCATGGGTTAGACAATTTCTAGCGGAGAATCGATTTAGTCCCACTAAGCTTCACCTAATGTTTTGGCAGACTGTTACAGTGTTCACGATGCGGGTACAAGACATGGGAGAAAAACCTTTCGCGAGATCCTTCTCTTATGTATATAACTCTAAGAAGATTACGCACAACGATTGTTTATACTCCCTTCGTACTATAGTGGACTTAGCTTGGAAGATGCCCACGAATGAGACCGTGTGGAAGAAACAATGGTTCTTAATCCGACCCCCACCCGAGGATAACTTTACGTACTCCATCCAGACCGGGCTTTACTTCCCAAGTCCTTGGATTGATGCAGCAGTGAAGCGTGCCTTTATTAACAGATATATGGACTATCCTCCCTCTTCCCTTTGGATATTCACTCGTGAAGTTTCTAGGAAACTTCGCGAAGAAAGAGGGCTCAGTCCTCCTCATCCATCTAGTTGTACTTTTCAACAAGTTTCTTTCCTTTAATCTTGGTTACTTCTACTCTAACATTTGTTTTGTGCGGGGGGGAAACTATTTTTCGCTCTTGAACACCCTTCTTTCAGTAGGGGTGGCGAACGAGGCGACAACGAATACTGAGAAGTTTAACGAGATTGCCAAAGTCGCTGAGGGTGGAGACAATGTCTTACGCGACGCCCCTCCAGTCATTGCTTCATAGACCGCTCGCGCGAAGGGGCCTTCTACAGCCGCTGGTACTCGTAAAAGGAAGAAGCCTGAGGTCGGTTTGCGAACAAAGAAATCCGTCCGTGAAGCGGGAGTTAGTTCAAAGAAAGGGGAGGCTTCTAACGAGATTATACCTTCCTTCGAGACGTCTACAATCTTGATGGTACCCGAGCTTCTTCCCCATGCCTTCTTCTATACAAAATGAGCTAGAGACTGGTTTAGTGTCTCGCGAGTAAGTTCTGCTTTGGTAAGCTTCATACACGATTGCTTAGTTGTCAGGTTTTTACTTCGTACTTAACCAAGGTAGTTTTTCTTGTTTCTAGGCTATGCAATTGATTCAGACTGGTGTAACACATGATTCGGACCAGGATAGCCATGGTGATACCGTGGAATCTCTTCTTGAAGACCTGGAGAAAATTACAAAGGAGGATCAAGAGGAAAAGAAGTGCAGGGTTCATGTTGAAAAGGAGTTGGAGAATCTTCGTGCGGAGACGGCAAAGTTGAAGGACCAAAACGTCAAGGTTGTGGCCGATCTGAAGGCCAATCACGTAAAAGAGATCGAAGAGGCCCGCTTCCAAGTCGTGTCTGATTACGTGAAAGTTTTTCGCGGGGCTAATCGCTCTTCTTATGATGGTAATTATTGCCTTTCTCTCTTTCACGTTATGATGCAGGCGTAGCTGTTGAGGCGAGGTGTGACGGACTTTGAGCTGGACACGAAAGATCACAAGGGGTACATCTTAGTTCTGCCTCCTTATATTCCTCCTCCCAAGGGAACTTTTATTGATGACGGCGATAATCCATTGAAAGCTTGGGACGTTGATTCATTTAACAACGACAACGGAGTGGTTCTTGAGAAGAGTCATCTTCTGCGCAACCCGGCTGCCGTTTTTTCACGAAGCCTCCAACAATCACTTTGTCTTCTCCAAAGCCTTCAGATTCCAAGCCTTCGAGTCATGTTTAATTTGTACTTTTGCTTTTTAAGGATCTCTTGGGACATCATTATCTGGTCACTACCCCCTTGCTCTTTCGTGTTCCACTATACACAAAATTGCAAGTATGTATTTTGCTTTGGATTATTTTGCTAGAATTGATGTAGTTTGAAAGGTAACATGAATCATCCATGAGTATTTGAAATATCTTTTTTACAATCTACTTAAACTAGAATATTATAATGCGCAAAATAAAAGTTCTTGCTTTCGCGATCTTCGTGCTATAGGTCTATTTGCTCCTTCCTACGCTCATGTGAGTGATTAACGTTGTTTTAGCTCACATATTTGTTTATTCATGGAGGCTCTTTTTTCGTAGGAAGCTTACCTGGTTTGCTTTTAGTACGTCGCCACCAGGGGTATTTTATTCATGTCTAGATGGCAGTTCTTGCTTCCTTCCTTTTTTGTTTTTCGCGTACTTGTCTTGTATGTTCCCTGAAGAATCAGCGTGTGATTTTTACTGGAAGTATCATTAAGATTCCTTAGCCAGATAATATTACCTGATTGTCCAAACTTTTCTTGTCTTCGGACGTGATTCTTTTCCTTCGCCAACCATGATGGCAATTCTGCACCCATGTGCGATGCGTGTTGCTCATTACATACGCTTAGTTCAAAAAAATTGAAAGGAGGGGTACGAATTATCTTACCTTTCCCCTGTTCCTCGTGCTGCTTTGCTCCATCACGGAGGCTTTTCTATGCTTCACTTTCTTTTGAAGGCTTACATGCTTAATGCTCCTTGGCCAGGAGGCTTACTTGACGTTGCTCCTTCACGTTGGAGGCTTATACGGTTTTTTCTTGCTTCGTGCGACGAAGGCTTTTGCTTCGCGATGCGAAGGCTTTTTATTTTCTTAGGAAAAAGATTAAATTTATGTTAATTTGCTTATTTGATTGCGAACGTGTTATGCAAAGTCATGCAGATTGTACATTATTTAATGGGGACTTATCCCGTCTAACTTTATTCCTCATAAACAGAATTTTTATTTTCTTGGGTCTATTAGGAGATAGTTGTTAGCATTTTGTCTGAGGCATTATGTGCTTTGTATATACGAAGAGTGTAGAAAAGTATACCTGGTAGATAAGACTTCAGGGATAGTACCTTCGTAAGCGCATCATGTTCCAGGAATTCGCAATACGATTACCGGTACAGTAGTTCAGTCGGTATGCTCCTAGGCAGACCTCGTCATCAAGGATGTAGGGTCCCTCCCAATTTGGATCTAGCCTACCCCCTTCATTTTTGCGCAAAACTAGTCACCATTTGCGAAACCCTTGGTTTTGATTGACTTGTTGTAATATTTGGCGACTCCCGCCTTGTAGTTTGAGGCCCTGATGGTTGTCATATCCATTGTTTCTTCGCGTAACTGAAGTTCCATCTGCATTTTCTCATCATTGGACGTGTTGTCAAAATGCAACATCCTATCATTTGGGAATACATGTTCTACCGTTAACACTGCCTCGACTTCATAAGCCAACGCGAATGGCATCTCTCTTGTTGCTTTTTTGTTGGTGGTTTGGTTGGCCCATAGAACTAGTGGGAGTATCTCTGCCCACTTTCTTCGCGCACCGTCTAAACGCTTTTTCAGTTCTTTTACGATGCTTTTGTTCGCAGCTTCTACTTACCGTTGCGGTGTGGGTGTGCCACTGAAACGAACTTGAGGCGGATGCCTAAATCATCGCACCATTACACCAGCTTAAGTATATTTAATTGTGGCCCTCTATACTTGGTTATTTCCCGAGGCAATCCATAGCGACAAATGATGTTTTCCCAAAGAAATTTTTTCAAGTTCGCGGTGGTGGTGTTTGCCAGAGGTATGGCTTTGATCCACTTCGTAAAGTAATCGATGGCCACAATTATGAATTCTAGTTGCCTAGGTGCCTTTGAAGAGAATTGGCTAGTAAACCCAGGCCCCACATCGCGAAGGGACACAGACCCGCCATTATCTGCATTTCTACCCCCAGTTAATGTGATGTTCGGGCGTATCTCTAACATGCTTGGCATTCGCGATAAAATTTGAGAGCGTCTTGTTTCATCGATAACTAATAATGGCCATGTCGCAAAGCCTTGTAAATCAGTGCTTGCCATCTGGCGTGCGTACCGCATAAGCCGTTGTGCAGTTCTACTATCATGCTTCTTCCGTCTTCTACAAATAGACATTGTAGCTCGCGTTTCATGAAGCCTCTTTTGTATCGTTCTCCCTGGTTTAAGTAGACCCTAGCTTCTTGAACCTCGAGCTTCCTTCTTTAGCGTGGGTTTTTTGGAATTTCTCTGTTAGACAAGTAACTCATAGTTTGTTCCGAAGACCTAGAAAATCGCCATGGAGGAAGGAGACGGAGATCAATCCAATCTCCATAGAGAGAGTTGCTCTCTCACTTGCCGAAGAAGGAGTAGGTGAAGAAGACCGGTGGATCTTGCCTACCTCCAGGATCTTTCAAGAAGGAGAGGGGGAAGAAGATCGGAGTGCTATCGTAGGTGAAGGAAGGAGAAATGATAGGGTCACCTGGCATGTTCTATAAACAAAGGAGAATAACGTCTTTTCTTCTTGATTTTATACTTAATTGCAAAAATGTCACCACAATCCTTTTTATTTTCTTTTTTCTCTGTGAATTTTGTGAACCATTCATCGTTTTCATCCGACGCTCTAGATTTGCATTCATGTACTCATTTTAATGAATATATTCATCTGATCCTTACTCATAATCTTAAAGATAATTGAAAAGATTAGAGTCATGTTCAATCTTTAGTAGAATAAAATTTCAATAGATTATAGAAGGAAAATTTTAGTTCCCAAAGTTAAACGAACAATATTTGTTAACTACTCTTTACAAGATGTGCTTTTCTATTAGACAAACTGAATCGCTTATTTGATTGGTTTTGTGTGTTTGGAAGATATTAGGAGATATAAGTTAGTTAGGATATTATTTTCTAAGATATACTAAATTATATTTTCAATTATTATATTCTAAAATTTATAATTTTAACCTTAACACCCTCTCTCAAGTGGAACAAGATGGTCAATGGACCGATCTTTGTAGGTTGTGGTCGTTTTGTTGAGTCGGACAAAATCGCTAATTGTGTCATTTTGCTAAAAACGGACGAGACTACTAATTTATGCAGGCTCCCATTATTTCCTTAACAAAAGATCATCAATCTCCGATCTAATACAATCTTTAAACACCAGTCGATGTCCCTTCTCTCCGTTCATCGTCAGTGAGTTTCATTTTCTAGTTCCCTTGGAGCTTCTTCAACTCATGATATCCTTGATCAAAATAGATATATGAAAATATAAGTAAAAATGTGTTTTTCATCATTAAAAAAATTGTGGAAAGTTGCTTAAGTAGAAGTTGTAGTTCCTTTAAGTTCACTCTCAATCACATCCAAACTCGGACATGTCTCATACCTTCAAACCCTTAATTCGTTTAGATTTACTACCCATGCCGCCTTCCATCATGAAGGAGCTCCACAAACATTACCGTACGAAATGATCCACAAGGCTTCCCTAGAAGCTAGGGACCGTAAATGGAATCATTGCGTGGAAAAATACATGGTCCCTTGCCAGCCCTCTCGTGGTCTTGAGTAAAGAAAGTTTGTCCCGTGCCACAAAGATTTAGAGTCATTTGACGAAAATAACATGACCCAATATTATGTTGTAGTATGTAATTCTCTTTTTAAAAGGATTTTTTGCGTTTTTCCAATACGTGTAGAAAAGAATTGAATTCACAAAGAGAAATGGGAAATGATGATCAATCTAAGATCAATTATAGAATTTAAGAGTTTTGCTGCAAATTTCTTTATTAATAACTGAAACTGATGCTCTTATGAGCTTACATAGTCAAATCAAAACGACTCTAATTAATTCACTAGTAAACATGTCTGTTAATGGCACTGACTTAATCAAATAACAATCCCTTGAATTCTAGTCAAACAAAACAACTCAGAATATTCAAACTTATAGCTAAACTAAATAACTTAATAACTTCAAGTCACATTTTAACACCTTCCCTTGATTTGAACTTGCACATTCCAATCTTCTCCATGAAGAAATGTGCTACAC
Source organism: Phyllobates terribilis (assembly GCF_046119375.1). NCBI lineage: Eukaryota > Metazoa > Chordata > Amphibia > Anura > Dendrobatidae > Phyllobates > Phyllobates terribilis. Next base: position 6,569 of record NW_027368020.1, on the reverse strand, counting down.
TTGAACTTGATCATTAGTACCACTTAATTTTAAGATAACCTTTTCTTCTAAGACTAATTTCCTGATTTCATGATGCTGAACTTCTATGTGTTTGGTTCTAGCATGAAATGTTGGGTTCTTGGTCATTGAAATCGTTGATTGATTGTCACACCAAAGCTCAATTGCAACCTCTTGAGCGCAACACAAATCAACCAACATTTTCTTCAACCACACTGGTTGTCTTGTGGCTGCTCCAGCTGCTAGATATTCTTCTTCACTTGATGACAGAGCCACTGTATCCTGCTTCTTCCCAAGACAAAACACTGAGCCACAAGTGCTCTTTCTATTATCCAAACACCTTGCCCACACTACATAAAAATGAGTTTTTATCTCGAAATAATACACCAGACCTATCATATTGGGTGTAATAGAGCATTAAAACATAAAAAAAATATTTTTCTTTTAAATTTTGCTAATAAAAAAGGTTTTAGCCTGGATAAAAGTTCAAAATCGCGGGTTATTTGTCCCAGTCCATAATAGATACCCAACTAAATATAAACCGATCGTATTTTATTAGTCATATCCGGTATATTATGTAGGAATATAACCCGGAGTTCTTCTTTACAAAAACTATCGGGTTATTAGTTCGTGAAATTGGAAAAACAAGCATAAACTCCGGATCCTTAAAATCAGTTTTAATATGTTATATGTTTACACCTAAATCATTCAAAATCCGGTACATTTGGTAAAAACTGTTTTCTTCTTCCTTCTTCCCTTCGCGTTCGTCCATTTTTTCAATCCCTAACCTTCCCCTTCTCTTTCAGCATCACCGCCGGATCCTTCTCCTTTGCCGATCTCTCGTGTTTCCATTTTCGGTCTCTCTCCCTGCTTAACCATTTCTCTCTCTCTTTCTCTCCTTCAATACACCACCATCGTGCCCTAATCTTCGAGCTAGCTCTCTGCTCTCAATACATCACGCCGTGCCCTAACCTTCAAGCTCTCTCTCCTTAATATTTGCTCGAATCTGCTCTACTCCCCAACTACATTGCCCGATTTATTTTGCTCTAAGGTATGGTGCTCTTCGTTAGCTGTAATTTTGCTCAAATCCTGCCTTGGTGACAGGTACATCATGATATTCTTTTAGCCAAATATTGTTTGTAGCTTGCTGAGTACCTTAATCAACATCTATGAAGCACGGGATTGAACGCCTTAGACTAGTCAATTTGTGTTGTTCTTGGGTCTAATGAGTTTCAGGACCATGCATCTGCTAGATCTGTAAGAGAATCTGATGATACAAGGGATATTTTTTTGCTGTATATCACCATACAGGATGTATTTCTCAAACTCAACCATGGACGTGCGTGGGGTTTCTCATAAATTCTTCTGCATATTCTGGAGGTACTTCTCTCAGTTATGGGTTATTATTTACACTCTGTTGTTGATATTTGGCAACTTATTTTTTGCTGAGTAGACTTCCTTTCCATAATACTCGCAGAGATATGGAGAAAAACTTCACCATAGTTGGCAAGATATACTTGGATGCTAGGGTATGTCATGTTCAACTTAAGTTTGATAGATGCTGAATTTCCATGTCCTCTTTTTCTGTTTATAACTTGTTTGTATGTTTCTTCTGCAGGTCTGTTGCTGATGCATCTGAGAAGGAATTGGTAACTCTAGGATTCCAGGTTTGAAAATGACAAGACATGATTTTCTTGTTTTGATAAGTTCTTCTTATATATTACAATCTATCTTCATAATGACTTGATTGTGATTGTCTAACCAAAAATCTATTTGCCGCATAACATGTTTGCTGAATGTAAACTATATTTGTAAAGGTATAGTAACAACAGTAGATTCGTTTTTAATTGATGATGTATTATCCTTCTTTCCAGTGGTTCTTTTTAATTTATTATTATGCCTTTATCCATTTAAAGCTGAATGAGCAGGCAACATGGACATCGCTATGAACTTTCTGCAAGACAAAACATTTTACATTAATGTCTTTCTTTAAAATCATCATCTGTTCTTTTATTCTAATTGTATTAGGCTATCTGAATCTTTGAAAAAGCTTCAGAACTAGTGTATATTAATGCTAAAGTATTTGGCTATACCAAACAGTCTCTAAGGTAAGCTACAAGCTGCTAGTGAACGGTAATATACATTTTAATGATGTTTTTATACCTACCAAATAAATTCTGACATTCTTGGTTATTGATCTTCAGCTTAGCTGAATACATGACAGAAGAAGAGGTGCTTAATGGGGTTATTTTCCCTCCACATCTTGACTTATCAACTCATTATTTACCCATATGAGCTGCATTTGCAGTAACCTCTTTTTTTATATTTACACAATTCATGATATCACGAGAGAGGTAGTTGCAGCTGTTATTAAGGAACTTGTAGAAGAAGATCTAGCTGAAGGTTATAGAGGAATGGATGTTACAGAGCTTCAGAAATATAATAAGGTATAATTCTGCACTTACTGTTATTGTACTATCTTCCAGCCTTTGAAATAATGTTCCAAAAATGCTTTGTCCATGTAACATTGTACCATTTAACACATCAAACGAGTAACTTTGTTCGTACTTAGTTTCTTACACTACTTTAATAGTTTATTTGTGTGATTGATTGTTATCTTTACTTCACCATAATTCTGTTTACATTATTTTCATATTACAAAAGATTATATAGTTAGAACTTATAACTTCTCTTATTGGCTTAAATTGATCTGCTGCTCTATTTCGATTTCTCCATCTTATTGACTTAAATTGATCTTATTGACATAATAGGGGAAAAACTCAATTTTTGGAGAAGATGAAGCTGAAGGTAGCAAAGGAGTACCAAAGTTAAGATTTTTGTGATGTGACAGAAGATGAGCTTGAACTTTTGATCCAAAAATAGTGGTTTTAATTCCATGATTGTTGTTTGAGTAGCATAATACTATGATGACAGTTTGTTTTAGATGTCTTATGAATGATTTTATTGTAAATGCCCTCTTTGATTGAAAACTACTTGAAAAAATTATGTGAATTACAGGGAGGAATATTGGCAAATCTTTGTTGCTGTTTCAGTACTTGGGACTACGATATTACCCAGACAGTTTAAAGCTGGTGTAGAATCTCAATCTTTTTAACCGGGATTGAAATAAGATTCTGGCTAAATACTTACATTTTAAGTCGGATATCTAAATCAAATCAGGTGTATATAGGTAAAGTTCTGGTTTGTGAACGTTTTAAACCCGGGTTCTTGTAAAAGAATCCGGATTATATTTTACCCTTCGAATTAGACTATAATGAGGCTTTTAAACCCGGGTGTCTAGAATTTTGATCAGGGTGAAATGCCCTATTATACCAATGACCTAAACACCGGACAATATTTAGCCTATATCCGGGTTATGTTCCACCAAACGCCCGGGTTAAAGTCCCATTTTTGTGGTAGGGCCAGTCACTATTTGTATGTACAATAAGCTTGAACACTTCACTTGACTCATACCTGATTCCAAACTCAGTTGTCCATACCTGAGTATCCTATTTGTAGCTCCCAGATGTTGCCTTGATGGTGAGTGCATATATCTTGAGACTACACTCACAGTATAGGCAATGTCAGGTCTTGTGTGTGTGAGGTAGTTCAATCCTCCAACCAAACTATTGTAAAGCTTCTCATCTGCACTCTAAGTTCCATCATTTCTCTGCAGCTTCTCATATGTATTCATACTATTTATGGCAGTTTCACATCCCTCCATCTGAAATTTCTTTATCATATCTCTTGCATATTTTTCCTGGCATAGAAAAATATATTGCTTCCTTTGCTTAACCTCAAGACCAAGGAAGTACTGTAACAAACCCAGATCTATCATTTCAAACTTTCCTTTCATTGTACTCTGAAATCTTGACAATAGTTGTTCTGAGTTACTAAAACAAATGACATCATCCACATAGAAACATACAACCATGAAGCACTTTTTTCCTCTCTTTTTACATGCAAAGTTGGCTCATTTTCACTCCTTACAAATCAATTCTTAGTGAAGAACTCATATATTTTGTTGTACCAAGATCTTGGAGTTTGTTTTAACACATAGAGAGTCTTATGTAGTTTTAACACCTTATTTTCTTCTCCTGTTTTGATGAAGCCTTTTGGTTTCTCTACAAACACTTCCTCTTGAAGCTCTCCATTCCAAAAAGAATACTTTACATCAAACTGATAAACTGGTTTTGAGTTGCTATAGCAAGTACTAACCTCACTTTTTCAACCTTGCTACTGGAGAAAAGTTTCTTCATAATCAACTCCTTCCCTTTGTGCATAGCCATTAGCTACAAGCCTTTCCTTATGTTTCTGCACACTACCATCTATATTGAACTTAACTCTGAAAATCCACTTCAGTCCAATAATATTCTTCCCTTCAGGAAGATCAACTAGCTCCCATGTTTCACTCCTCTGAATTGACTCATCTCCTCTCTCATTGTTTTTTTTCTATTCTTCCTTACTTCCAGCTTCCTCACAAGTGTTAGGTTCAACAACACTTAAAGCAAAACCACAACTTTCATAAATATCTGCATGTGATATCTTTTTTCTTGGTAGAGACTCATTTGAAGAATCTGAACCTGAGCATAAGCTTGAGCTTGGAGAACTCAGGTTAGACGAGCTTGGACTCGATCTACTTGAGCTACTCGATGGTGATGTAGTTGACTCACTACTGGTACCCTCAAGCTGCAAATCTGGAGCCTCTACTGCCTCACCCTCTTCTAAGCTCTCAATTATAACTCCCTCCTTCTTTCTGAGCTGCTATCACTTTGCGTTCCTTCCAATCCCACTTTGATCCTTCATCAAACTTTACATGCCTGCTACTATTGGATCATACAGTCTATATGGCTTAGACTGTTTTGCATACCCAATGAACACAGATCTCAAGCTCTTCTCATCTAACTTTGATCCCAAATTCACCACAGAATATGTTGTACATCCAAGTACTCTGAGGCAATCAATGCTTGGTTTCGTGCCACTCCAAGCATCTTATGGAGTCTGATTTTCAACAACTTTAGTGGGAGAGATATTCAACACATACACTGCAGTGGCAACTGCTTCACACCAAAATTCATTTGGAATTCCCTTTGCCTTAAACATGATTCTTTCCATCTCAACCTTTGGGCTATTCCCTTTTTCTGCTACACCATGTTTCTCTTGTGTATATGGTGTTGTTAATTCTATTTTGATTTCAAAATCCTCATAGAACTCCGCCTCTATCTGTCCTTAGAGCCTTCACTTTCTTGTAACATTGCTTTTCTAACAGAGCTTTGAACTTCTTAAAGCTTTCAAAAAAAATTATTTTGTTTTCAAAAAGAAAAGCCAACTCATTATAATGTATTCATCTGTGATTAGGATAATATATATGCTTTCTCCCATGGGTTCTGTTTCCATTGGGCCACAGAATTCAGCATGAAGTAACTCAAGTACTTCGCTTGTTGTACATGCTTGATCACTAGGAAATGATCCTTTAGACAGCTTCACATACATCCAGCCTTCACACTTTTCAATTTCTCCAATTTTAGATAATCCATTTACCATCTACTTTGCTTGCAACAACTTCAAGCTTTGCAGATTCAGATGCCCATATCTGCATTTCCAAAGTCTTGTATCATCACAAGCCTTTATAGTCAAGGATTTCTCTATAATTGTAGATTCTAGACGAAATAGTTTGTTCTTTCCCATTGCAACACTAAAAATAACTTCATTTAATTTCCTATCCCTTATACAGCAAGAGAAATCATCAAACATCATAGAAAAACTAGAACACAGAAGTTGACCCAGACTGAGCAAATTATGATCAAGATAAGGTAGATACTAAACATCATAGATAAGTTTGATCTTACCAGTTTCTGTCATCATTGCAACAATCCCTCTTTCTTCTACTTTGACTTGCTTACCACTAACAAGCCTTAAAAGGCTCTTCTTTGACTCATCTAGGTTCTTAAATAGCTCTCTTACTCCTCTCATGTGGTTAGAACAACTACTGTCTACATATCAAACACCTCCAGTGCTTTTGACAATAGAATTCTGAGTCAAAAATATTTTTCTTTCTTGCTCTACAAGTTGTGGAAGAAAGAGGTTATCTTCTTGCTCCACATAATTTGATCTCTCGTCATTCTTCTTCTCTCCTTCATCTTTTCTTTCTTCCAACATTGTGCTTCTTTGTGCCTTGCCTTCTCACAGAAATAGCACTTGAACAACTTTCTTTCCTGTTCCTTCCATTCATTCCTTTGGCCTAATCTACCTCGACCTCTTCGTCTAAAACCACCTCTGCCTCTTCCTCTGTAGCTTCTCTGGTTTGATCCTTCTCTACTTTCATCTCTTCCCATGAAAGCTTTCTCCTCTTTTTGATTACCAGATATGTTCAACCTTTCTTCATGAACCTGCAGAGAGCCTATTAAAACATCAAAAGAGTAATTCTCCATGTCTTTTGACTCTTCTATGGAAGTGACAATATGATCATACTAGTTTGTAAGGCTTTTCAACACCTTACCAACAACATGTTGATCAAATACTTGTTCACCATAGGATTTCATCTGCTACACAATACTTGATATCCGGCAAAA
>NW_027368019.1:0-52878 GCF_046119375.1 Phyllobates terribilis | reverse complement strand
ATCGCTCTGCGTGTAGTGACTCTATATAATAGATCCCTCTGTGTGTAATGACTCTATATAATAGATCCCTCTGCGTGTAATGACTCTATATAATAGATCGGTCTGCGTGTAATGACTCTATATAATAGATCGCTCTTCGTGTAATGACTCTATATATTAGATCCCTCTGCGTGTAATGACTCTATGTAATAGATCCCTCTGCGTGTAATGACTCTATATAATAGATCGCGCTGCGTGTAATGACTCTATATACAGATCCCTCTGCGTGTAATGACTCTATATAACAGATCCCTCTGCGTGTAATGACTCTATATAATAGATCCCTCTGCGTGTAATGACTCTATATAATAGATCCCTCTGCGTGTAATGACTCTATATAATAGACCCCTCTGCGTGTAATGACTCTATATAATAGATCCCTCTGCGTGTAATGACTCTATATAATAGATCCCTCTGCGTGTAATGACTCTATATAATAGATCCCTCTGCGTGTAATGACTCTATATAATAGATCCCTCTGCGTGTAATGACTCTATATAATAGATCCCTCTGCATGTAATGACTCTATATAATAGATCCCTCTGCGTGTAATGACTCCATATAATAGATCCCTCTGTGTGTAATGACTCTATATAATAGATCCCTCTGTGTGTAATGACTCTATATAATAGATCCCTCTGCGTGTAATGAGTCTATATAATAGATTCCTCTGCGTGTAATGACTTTATATAATAGATCCCTCTGCGTATAATGACTCTATATAATAGATCCCTCTGCGTGTAATCACTCTATATAATAGATCGCTCTGCGTGTAATGACTCTATATAATAGATCCAGCTGCGTGTAATCACTCTATATAATAGATCCCTCTGTGTGTAATGACTCTCTATATTAGATCCCTCTGCGTGTAATGACTCTATATAATAGATCCCTCTGTGTGTAATGACTCTATATAATAGATCCCTCTGTGTGTAATGACTCTATATAATAGATCCCTCTGCGTGTAATGACTCTATATAATAGATCGCTCTGCGTGTAATGACTCTATATAACAGATCCCTCTGCGTGTAATAACTCTATATAACAGATCCCTCTGCATGTAATGACTCTATATAATAGATCCCTCTGCGTGTAATGACTCTATATAATAGACCCCTCTGCGTGTAATGACTCTATATAATAGATCCCTCTGCGTGTAATGACTCTATATAATAGACCCCTCTGCGTGTAATGACTTTATATAATAGATCCCTCTGCATGTAATGACTCTATATAATAGTCCCCTCTGCGTGTAATGACTCTATATAATAGACCCTTCTACGTGTAATGACTCTATATAATAGATCCCTCTGCGTGTAATGACTCTATATAATAGATCCCTCTGCGTGTAATGACTCTTTATAATAGATTCCTCTATGTGTAATGACTCTATATAATAGATTACTCTGTGTGTAATGACTCTATATAATAGATCCCTCTGCGTGTAATGACTCTATATAATAGATCGCTCTTCGTGTAATGACTCTATATAACGGATCCCTCTGCGTGTAATGACTCTATATAACAGATCCCTCTGCGTGTAATGACTCTATATAATAGATCCCTCTGCGTGTAATGACTCTATATAATAGACCCCTCTGCGTGTAATGACTCTATATAATAGATCCCTCTGCGTGTACTGACTCTATATAATAGACAACTCTGCGTGTAATGACTCTATATAATAGATCCCTCTGTGTGTAATGACTCTATATAATAGATCCCTCTGCGTGTAATGACTCTATATAATAGATCCCTCTGCGTGTAATGACTCTATATAATAGATCCCTCTGTGTGTAATGACTCTATATAATAGATCCCTCTGTGTGTAATGACTCTATATAATAGATCTCTCTGTGTGTAATGACTCTATATAATAGATCACTCTGTGTGTAATGACTCTATATAACAGATCCCTCTGTGTGTAACGACTCTATATAATAGATCCCTCTGTGTGTAATGACTCTATATAATAGATCACTCTGTGTGTAATGACTCTATATAATAGATCCCTCTGTGTGTAATGACTCTATATAATAGATCCCTCTGCGTGTAATGACTCTATATAATAGATCACTCTTCGAGTAATGACTCTATATAATAGATCCCTCTGTGTGTAATGACTCTATATAATAGATCGCTCTGCGTGTAATGACTCAATATAATAGATCCCTCTGCGTGTAATGACTCTATATAATAGATCCCTCTGCGTGTCATGACTCTATATAATAGATCGCTCTGCGTGTAGTGACTCTATATAATAGATCCCTCTGTGTGTAATAACTCTATATAATAGATCCCTCTGCGTGTAATGACTTTATATAATAGATCGCTCTGCGTGTAATGACTCTATATAATAGATCGCTCTGCATGTAATGACTCTATATATTAGATCCCTCTGCGTGTATTGACTCTATATAATAGATCCCTCTGCGTGTAATGACTCTATATCATAGATCGCTCTGCGTGTAATGACTCTATATAACAGATCCCTCTGCGTGTAATGACTCTATATAACAGATCCCTCTGCGTGTAATGACTCTATATAATAGATCCCTCTGCGTGTAATGACTCTATATAATAGATCCCTCTGCGTGTAATGACTCTATATAATAGATCCCTCTGCGTGTAATGACTCTATATAATAGATCCCTCTGTGTGTAATGACTCTATATAATAGATCCCTCTGTGTGTAATGACTCTATATAATAGATCTCTCTGTGTGTAATGACTCTATATAATAGATCACTCTGTGTGTAATGACTCTATATAATAGATCCCTCTGTGTGTAATGACTCTATATAATAGATCCCTCTGCGTGTAATGACTTTATATAATAGATCACTCTTCGAGTAATGACTCTATATAATAGATCCCTCTGTGTGTAATGACTCTATATAATAGATCCCTCTGTGTGTAATGACTCTATATAATAGATCGCTCTGTGTGTAATGACTCTATATAATAGATCGCTCTGCGTGTAATGACTCAATATAATATATCCCTCTGCGTGTAATGACTCTATATAATAGATCCCTCTGCGTGTAATGACTCTATATAATAGATCGCTCTGCGTGTAGTGACTCTATATAATAGATACCTCTGTGTGTAATGACTCTATATAATAGATCCCTCTGCGTGTAATGACTCTATATAATAGATCGGTCTGCGTGTAATGACTCTATATAATAGATCGCTCTGCGTGTAATGACTCTATATATTAGATCCCTCTGCGTGTAATGACTCTATATAATAGATCCCTCTGCGTGTAATGACTCTATATAATAGATCGCTCTGCGTGTAATGACTCTATATACAGATCCCTCTGCGTGTAATGACTCTATATAACAGATCCCTTTGCGTGTAATGACTCTATATAATAGATCCCTCTGCGTGTAATGACTCTATATAATAGATCCCTCTGCGTGTAATGACTCTATATAATAGACCCCTCTGCGTGTAATGACTTTATATAATAGATCCCTCTGCGTGTAATGACTCTATATAATAGATCCCTCTGCGTGTAATGACTCTATATAATAGATCCCTCTGCGTGTAATGACTCTATATAATAGATCCCTCTGCGTGTAATGACTCTTTATAATAGATTCCTCTATGTGTAATGACTCTATATAATAGATTACTCTGTGTGTAATGACTCTATATAATAGATCCCTCTGCGTGTAATGACTCTATATAATAGATCGCTCTTCGTGTAATGACTCTATATAACGGATCCCTCTGCGTGTAATGACTCTATATAACAGATCCCTCTGCGTGTAATGACTCTATATAATAGATCCCTCTGCGTGTAATGACTCTATATAATAGACCCCTCTGCGTGTAATGACTCTATATAATAGATCCCTCTGCGTGTACTGACTCTATATAATAGACAACTCTGCGTGTAATGACTCTATATAATAGATCCCTCTGTGTGTAATGACTCTATATAATAGATCCCTCTGCGTGTAATGACTCTATATAATAGATCCCTCTGCGTGTAATGACTCTATATAATAGATCCCTCTGTGTGTAATGACTCTATATAATAGATCCCTCTGTGTGTAATGACTCTATATAATAGATCTCTCTGTGTGTAATGACTCTATATAATAGATCACTCTGTGTGTAATGACTCTATATAACAGATCCCTCTGTGTGTAACGACTCTATATAATAGATCCCTCTGTGTGTAATGACTCTATATAATAGATCACTCTGTGTGTAATGACTCTATATAATAGATCCCTCTGTGTGTAATGACTCTATATAATAGATCCCTCTGCGTGTAATGACTCTATATAATAGATCACTCTTCGAGTAATGACTCTATATAATAGATCCCTCTGTGTGTAATGACTCTATATAATAGATCGCTCTGCGTGTAATGACTCAATATAATAGATCCCTCTGCGTGTAATGACTCTATATAATAGATCCCTCTGCGTGTCATGACTCTATATAATAGATCGCTCTGTGTGTAATAACTCTATATAATAGATCCCTTTGCGTGTAATGACTTTATATAATAGATCGCTCTGCGTGTAATGACTCTATATAATAGATCGCTCTGCGTGTAATGACTCTATATATTAGATCCCTCTGCGTGTAATGACTCTATATAATAGATCCCTCTGCGTGTAATGACTCTATATCATAGATCGCTCTGCGTGTAATGACTCTATATAACAGATCCCTCTGCGTGTAATGACTCTATATAACAGATCCCTCTGCGTGTAATGACTCTATATAATAGATCCCTCTGCGTGTAATGACTCTATATAATAGATCCCTCTGCGTGTAATGACTCTATATAATAGATCCCTCTGCGTGTAATGACTCTATATAATAGATCCCTCTGTGTGTAATGACTCTATATAATAGATCCCTCTGTGTGTAATGACTCTATATAATAGATCTCTCTGTGTGTAATGACTCTATATAATAGATCACTCTGTGTGTAATGACTCTATATAATAGATCCCTCTGTGTGTAATGACTCTATATAATAGATCCCTCTGCGTGTAATGACTTTATATAATAGATCACTCTTCGAGTAATGACTCTATATAATAGATCCCTCTGTGTGTAATGACTCTATATAATAGATCCCTCTGTGTGTAATGACTCTATATAATAGATCGCTCTGTGTGTAATGACTCTATATAATAGATCGCTCTGCGTGTAATGACTCAATATAATATATCCCTCTGCGTGTAATGACTCTATATAATAGATCCCTCTGCGTGTAATGACTCTATATAATAGATCGCTCTGCGTGTAGTGACTCTATATAATAGATACCTCTGTGTGTAATGACTCTATATAATAGATCCCTCTGCGTGTAATGACTCTGTATAATAGATCGGTCTGCGTGTAATGACTCTATATAATAGATCGCTCTGCGTGTAATGACTCTATATATTAGATCCCTCTGCGTGTAATGACTCTATATAATAGATCCCTCTGCGTGTAATGACTCTATATAATAGATCGCTCTGCGTGTAATGACTCTATATACAGATCCCTCTGCGTGTAATGACTCTATATAACAGATCCCTTTGCGTGTAATGACTCTATATAATAGATCCCTCTGCGTGTAATGACTCTATATAATAGATCCCTCTGCGTGTAATGACTCTATATAATAGATCCCTCTGCGTGTAATGACTCTATATAATAGATCCCTCTGCGTGTAATGACTCTATATAATAGATCCCTCTGCGTGTAATGACTCTATATAATAGATCCCGCTGCGTGTAATGACTCTATATAATAGAACCCTCTGCGTGTAATGACTCTATATAATAGATCCCTCTGCGTGTAATGACTCTATATAATAGATCCCTCTGCGTGTAATGACTCTATATAATAGACCCCTCTGCGTGTAATGACTCTATATAATAGATCCCTCTGCGTGTAATGACTCTATATAATAGATCCCTCTGCGTGTAATGACTCTATATAATAGATCCCTCTGTGTGTAATGACTCTATATAATAGATCCCTCTGCGTGTAATGACTCTATATAATAGATCCCTCTGCGTGTAATGACTCTATATAATAGATCCCTCTGCATGTAATGACTCTATATAATAGATCCCTCTGCGTGTAATGACTCTATATAATAGATCCCTCTGTGTGTAATGACTCTATATAATAGATCCCTCTGTGTGTAATGACTCTATATAATAGATCCCTCTGCGTGTAATGAGTCTATATAATAGATTCCTCTGCGTGTAATGACTTTATATAATAGATCCCTCTGCGTATAATGACTCTATATAATAGATCCCTCTGCGTGTAATCACTCTATATAATAGATCGCTCTGCGTGTAATGACTCTATATAATAGATCCAGCTGCGTGTAATCACTCTATATAATAGATCCCTCTGTGTGTAATGACTCTATATAATAGATCCCTCTGCGTGTAATGACTATATATAATAGATCCCTCTGTGTGTAATGACTCTATATAATAGATCCCACTGTGTGTAATGACTCTATATAATAGATCCCTCTGCGTGTAATGACTCTATATAATAGATTGCTCTGCGTGTAATGACTCTATATAACAGATCCCTCTGCATGTAATGACTCTATATAACAGATCCCTCTGCATGTAATGACTCTATATAATAGATCCCTCTGCGTGTAATGACTCTATATAATAGACCCCTCTGCGTGTAATGACTCTATATAATAGATCCCTCTGCGTGTAATGACTCTATATAATAGACCCCTCTGCGTGTAATGACTCTATATAATAGATCCCTCTGCGTGTAATGACTCTATATAATAGATCCCTCTGCATGTAATGACTCTATATAATAGATCCCTCTGCGTGTAATGACTCTATATAATAGATCCCTCTGTGTGTAATGACTCTATATAATAGATCCCTCTGTGTGTAATGACTCTATATAATAGATCTCTCTGTGTGTAATGACTATATATAATAGATCACTCTGTGTGTAATGACTCTATATAACAGATCCCTCTGTGTGTAACGACTCTATATAATAGATCCCTCTGTGTGTAATGACTCTATATAATAGAGCACTCTGTGTGTAATAACTCTATATAATAGATCCCTCTGTGTGTAATGACTCTATATAATAGATCCCTCTGCGTGTAATGACTCTATATAATAGATCCCTCTGCGTGTAATGACTTTATATAATAGATCCCTCTGCATGTAATGACTCTATATAATAGTCCCCTCTGCGTGTAATGACTCTATATAATAGACCCTTCTACGTGTAATGACTCTATATAATAGATCCCTCTGCGTGTAATGACTCTATATAATAGATCCCTCTGCGTGTAATGACTCTATATAATAGATTCCTCTATGTGTAATGACTCTATATAATAGATTACTCTGTGTTTAATGACTCTATATAATAGATCCCTCTGCGTGTAATGACTCTATATAATAGATCACTCTTCGTGTAATGACTCTATATAACGGATCCCTCTGCGTGTAATGACTCTATATAACAGATCCCTCTGCGTGTAATGACTCTATATAATAGATCCCTCTGCGTGTAATGACTCTATATAATAGATCCCTCTGCGTGTAATGACTCTATATAATAGATCCCTCTGTGTGTAATGACTCTATATAATAGATCCCTCTGTGTGTAATGACTCTATATAATAGATCTCTCTGTGTGTAATGACTCTATATAATAGATCACTCTGTGTGTAATGACTCTATATAACAGATCCCTCTGTGTGTAACGACTCTATATAATAGATCCCTCTGTGTGTAATGACTCTATATAATAGATCACTCTGTGTGTAATGACTCTATATAATAGATCCCTCTGTGTGTAATGACTCTATATAATAGATCGCTCTGCGTGTAATGACTCAATATATTAGATCCCTCTGCGTGTAATGACTCTATATAATAGATCCCTCTTCGTGTAATGACTCTATATAATAGATCGCTCTGCGTGTAGTGACTCTATATAATAGATCCCTCTGTGTGTAATGACTCTATATAATAGATCCCTCTGCGTGTAATGACTCTATATAATAGATCGCTCTGCGTGTAATGACTCTATATAATAGATCGCTCTGCGTGTAATGACTCTATATATTAGATCCCTCTGCGTGTAATGACTCTATATAATAGATCCCTCTGCGTGTAATGACTCTATATAATAGATCCCTCTGCGTGTAATGACTCTATATAATAGATCCCTCTGCGTGTAATGACTCTATATAATAGATCGCTCTGCGTGTAATGACTCTATATAACAGATCCCTCTGCGTGTAATGACTCTATATAACAGATCCCTCTGCATGTAATGACTCTATATAATAGATCCCTCTGTGTGTAATGACTCTATATAATAGACCCCTCTGCGTGTAATGACTCTATATAATAGATCCCTCTGCGTGTAATGACTCTATATAATAGACCCCTCTGCGTGTAATGACTCTATATAATAGATCCCTCTGTGTGTAATGACTCTATATAATAGATCCCTCTGCATGTAATGACTCTATATAATAGATCCCTCTGCGTGTAATGACTCTATATAATAGATCCCTCTGTGTGTAATGACTCTATATAATAGATCCCTCTGTGTGTAATGACTCTATATAATAGATCTCTCTGTGTGTAATGACTCTATATAATAGATCACTCTGTGTGTAATGGCTCTATATAACAGATCCCTGTGTGTAACGACTCTATATAATAGATCCCTCTGTGTGTAATGACTCTATATAATAGATCACTCTGTGTGTAATGACTCTATATAATAGATCCCTCTGTGTGTAATGACTCTATATAATAGATCCCTCTGCGTGTAATGACTCTATATAATAGATCCCTCTGCGTGTAATGACTTTATATAATAGATCCCTCTGCATGTAATGACTCTATATAATAGTTCCCTCTGCGTGTAATGACTCTATATAATAGACCCTTCTGTGTGTAATGACTCTATATAATAGATCCCTCTGCGTGTAATGACTCTATATAATAGATCCCTCTGCGTGTAATGACTCTATATAATACATTTCTCTATGTGTAATGACTCTATATAATAGATTACTCTGTGTGTAATGACTCTATATAATAGATCCCTCTGCGTGTAATGACTCTATATAATAAATCGCTCTTCGTGTAATGACTCTATATAACGGATCCCTCTGCGTGTAATGACTCTATATAACAGATCCCTCTGCGTGTAATAACTCTATATAAAAGATCCCTCTGCGTGTAATGACTCTATATAATAGACCCCTCTGCGTGTAATGACTCTATATAATAGATCCCTCTGCGTGTAATGACTCTATATAATAGACAACTCTGCGTGTAATGACTCTATGTAATAGATCCCTCTGCGTGTAATGACTCTATATAATAGATCCCTCTGCGTGTAATGACTCTATATAATAGATCCCTCTGCGTGTAATGACTCTATATAATAGATCCCTCTGTGTGTAATGACTCTATATAATAGATCCCTCTGTGTGTAATGACTCTATATAATAGATCTCTCTGTGTGTAATGACTCTATATAATAGATCACTCTGTGTGTAATGACTCTATATAACAGATCCCTCTGTGTGTAACGACTCTATATAATAGATCCCTCTGTGTGTAATGACTCTATATAATACATCACTCTGTGTGTAATGACTCTATATAATAGATCCCTCTGTGTGTAATGACTCTATATAATAGATCCCTCTGCGTGTAATGACTCTATATAATAGATCACTCTTCGAGTAATGACTCTATATAATAGATCCCTCTGTGTGTAATGACTCTATATAATAGATCGCTCTGCGTGTAATGACTCAATATAATAGATCCCTCTGCGAGTAATGACTCTATATAATAGATCCCTCTGCGTGTAATGACTCTATATAATAGATCGCTCTGCGTGTAGTGACTCTATATAATAGATCCCTCTGTGTGTAATGACTCTATATAATAGATCCCTCTGCGTGTAATGACTCTATATAATAGATCGCTCTGCGTGTAATGACTCTATATAATAGATCGCTCTGCGTGTAATGACTCTATATATTAGATCCCTCTGCGTGTAATGACTCTATATAATAGATCCCTCTGCGTGTAATGACTCTATATAATAGATTGCTCTGTGTGTAATTACTCTATATAACAGATCCCTCTGCGTGTAATGACTCTATATAACAGATCCCTCTGCGTGTAATGACTCTATATAATAGATCCCTCTGCGTGTAATGACTCTATATAATAGATCCCTCTGCGTGTAATGACTCTATATAATAGACCCCTCTGCGTGTAATGACTCTATATAATAGATCCCTCTGCGTGTAATGACTCTATATAATAGATCCCTCTGCGTGTAATGACTCTATATAATAGATCCCGCTGCGTGTAATGACTCTATATAATAGATCCATCTGCGTGTAATGACTCTATATAATAGATCCCTCTGCGTGTAATGACTCTATATAATAGATCCCTCTGCGTGTAATGACTCTATATAATAGACCCCTCTGCGTGTAATGACTCTATATAATAGATCCCTCTGCGTGTAATGACTCTATATAATAGATCCCTCTGCGTGTAATGACTCTATATAATAGATCCCTCTGCGTGTAATGACTCTATATAATAGATCCCTCTGCGTGTAATGACTCTATATAAAAGATCCCTCTGCGTGTAATGACTCTATATAATAGATCCCTCTGCATGTAATGACTCTATATAATAGATCCCTCTGCGTGTAATGACTCTATATAATAGATCCCTCTGTGTGTAATGACTCTATATAATAGATCACTCTGTGTGTAATGACTCTATATAATAGATCCCTCTGTGTGTAATGAATCTATATAATAGATCCCTCAGCGTGTAACGACTCTATATAATAGATCCCTCTGCGTGTAATGACTCTATATAATAGATCCCTCTGCGTGTAACGACTCTATATAATAGACCCCTCTGCGTGTAATGACTCTATATAATAGATCCCTCTGCGTGTAATGACTCTATATAATAGATCGCTCTGCGTGTAATGACTCTATATAATAGACCCCTCTGCGTGTAATGACTCTATATCATAGATCCCTCTGTGTGTAATGACTCTATATAATAGATCCCTCTGTGTGTAATGACTCTATATAATAGATCCCTCTGCGTGTAATGACTCTATATAATTGATTGCTCTGCGTGTGATGACTCTATATAATAGATCGCTCTCTGTGCAATGACTCTATATAATAGATCCCTCTGCGTGTGATGACTCTATATAATAGATCGCTCTGTGTGTGATGACTCTATATAATAGATCGTTCTCTGTGTAATGACTCTATATAATAGATTGCTCTGTGTGTAATGACTCTATATAATAGATCCCTCTGTGTGTAATAACTATATAATAGATCCCTCTGTGTGTAATGACTATATATAATAGATCCCTCTGTGTGTAATGACTCTATATAATAGATCCCTCTGTGTGTAATGACTATATAATAGATCCCTCTGTGTGTAATGACTCTATATAATAGATCCCTCTGCGTGTAATGACTCTATATAATAGATCCCTCTGCATGTAATGACTCTATATAATAGATCCCTCTGCGTGTAATGACTCTATATAATAGATCCCTCTGTGTGTAATGACTCTATATAATAGATCCCTCTGTGTGTAATGACTCTATATAATAGATCTCTCTGTGTGTAATGACTATATATAATAGATCACTCTGTGTGTAATGACTCTATATAACAGATCCCTCTGTGTGTAACGACTCTATATAATAGATCCCTCTGTGTGTAATGACTCTATATAATAGAGCACTCTGTGTGTAATAACTCTATATAATAGATCCCTCTGTGTGTAATGACTCTATATAATAGATCCCTCTGCGTGTAATGACTCTATATAATAGATCCCTCTGCGTGTAATGACTTTATATAATAGATCCCTCTGCATGTAATGACTCTATATAATAGTCCCCTCTGCGTGTAATGACTCTATATAATAGACCCTTCTACGTGTAATGACTCTATATAATAGATCCCTCTGCGTGTAATGACTCTATATAATAGATCCCTCTGCGTGTAATGACTCTATATAATAGATTCCTCTATGTGTAATGACTCTATATAATAGATTACTCTGTGTTTAATGACTCTATATAATAGATCCCTCTGCGTGTAATGACTCTATATAATAGATCGCTCTTCGTGTAATGACTCTATATAACGGATCCCTCTGCGTGTAATGACTCTATATAACAGATCCCTCTGCGTGTAATGACTCTATATAATAGATCCCTCTGCGTGTAATGACTCTATATAATAGATCCCTCTGCGTGTAATGACTCTATATAATAGATCCCTCTGTGTGTAATGACTCTATATAATAGATCCCTCTGTGTGTAATGACTCTATATAATAGATCTCTCTGTGTGTAATGACTCTATATAATAGATCACTCTGTGTGTAATGACTCTATATAACAGATCCCTCTGTGTGTAACGACTCTATATAATAGATCCCTCTGTGTGTAATGACTCTATATAATAGATCACTCTGTGTGTAATGACTCTATATAATAGATCCCTCTGTGTGTAATGACTCTATATAATAGATCGCTCTGCGTGTAATGACTCAATATATTAGATCCCTCTGCGTGTAATGACTCTATATAATAGATCCCTCTGCGTGTAATGACTCTATATAATAGATCGCTCTGCGTGTAGTGACTCTATATAATAGATCCCTCTGTGTGTAATGACTCTATATAATAGATCCCTCTGCGTGTAATGACTCTATATAATAGATCGCTCTGCGTGTAATGACTCTATATAATAGATCGCTCTGCGTGTAATGACTCTATATATTAGATCCCTCTGCGTGTAATGACTCTATATAATAGATCCCTCTGCGTGTAATGACTCTATATAATAGATCCCTCTGCGTGTAATGACTCTATATAATAGATCCCTCTGCGTGTAATGACTCTATATAATAGATCGCTCTGCGTGTAATGACTCTATATAACAGATCCCTCTGCGTGTAATGACTCTATATAACAGATCCCTCTGCATGTAATGACTCTATATAATAGATCCCTCTGTGTGTAATGACTCTATATAATAGACCCCTCTGCGTGTAATGACTCTATATAATAGATCCCTCTGCGTGTAATGACTCTATATAATAGACCCCTCTGCGTGTAATGACTCTATATAATAGATCCCTCTGTGTGTAATGACTCTATATAATAGATCCCTCTGCATGTAATGACTCTATATAATAGATCCCTCTGCGTGTAATGACTCTATATAATAGATCCCTCTGTGTGTAATGACTCTATATAATAGATCCCTCTGTGTGTAATGACTCTATATAATAGATCTCTCTGTGTGTAATGACTCTATATAATAGATCACTCTGTGTGTAATGGCTCTATATAACAGATCCCTGTGTGTAACGACTCTATATAATAGATCCCTCTGTGTGTAATGACTCTATATAATAGATCACTCTGTGTGTAATGACTCTATATAATAGATCCCTCTGTGTGTAATGACTCTATATAATAGATCCCTCTGCGTGTAATGACTCTATATAATAGATCCCTCTGCGTGTAATGACTTTATATAATAGATCCCTCTGCATGTAATGACTCTATATAATAGTTCCCTCTGCGTGTAATGACTCTATATAATAGACCCTTCTGTGTGTAATGACTCTATATAATAGATCCCTCTGCGTGTAATGACTCTATATAATAGATCCCTCTGCGTGTAATGACTCTATATAATACATTTCTCTATGTGTAATGACTCTATATAATAGATTACTCTGTGTGTAATGACTCTATATAATAGATCCCTCTGCGTGTAATGACTCTATATAATAAATCGCTCTTCGTGTAATGACTCTATATAACGGATCCCTCTGCGTGTAATGACTCTATATAACAGATCCCTCTGCGTGTAATAACTCTATATAAAAGATCCCTCTGCGTGTAATGACTCTATATAATAGACCCCTCTGCGTGTAATGACTCTATATAATAGATCCCTCTGCGTGTAATGACTCTATATAATAGACAACTCTGCGTGTAATGACTCTATGTAATAGATCCCTCTGCGTGTAATGACTCTATATAATAGATCCCTCTGCGTGTAATGACTCTATATAATAGATCCCTCTGCGTGTAATGACTCTATATAATAGATCCCTCTGTGTGTAATGACTCTATATAATAGATCCCTCTGTGTGTAATGACTCTATATAATAGATCTCTCTGTGTGTAATGACTCTATATAATAGATCACTCTGTGTGTAATGACTCTATATAACAGATCCCTCTGTGTGTAACGACTCTATATAATAGATCCCTCTGTGTGTAATGACTCTATATAATACATCACTCTGTGTGTAATGACTCTATATAATAGATCCCTCTGTGTGTAATGACTCTATATAATAGATCCCTCTGCGTGTAATGACTCTATATAATAGATCACTCTTCGAGTAATGACTCTATATAATAGATCCCTCTGTGTGTAATGACTCTATATAATAGATCGCTCTGCGTGTAATGACTCAATATAATAGATCCCTCTGCGAGTAATGACTCTATATAATAGATCCCTCTGCGTGTAATGACTCTATATAATAGATCGCTCTGCGTGTAGTGACTCTATATAATAGATCCCTCTGTGTGTAATGACTCTATATAATAGATCCCTCTGCGTGTAATGACTCTATATAATAGATCGCTCTGCGTGTAATGACTCTATATAATAGATCGCTCTGCGTGTAATGACTCTATATATTAGATCCCTCTGCGTGTAATGACTCTATATAATAGATCCCTCTGCGTGTAATGACTCTATATAATAGATTGCTCTGCGTGTAATTACTCTATATAACAGATCCCTCTGCGTGTAATGACTCTATATAACAGATCCCTCTGCGTGTAATGACTCTATATAATAGATCCCTCTGCGTGTAATGACTCTATATAATAGATCCCTCTGCGTGTAATGACTCTATATAATAGACCCCTCTGCGTGTAATGACTCTATATAATAGATCCCTCTGCGTGTAATGACTCTATATAATAGATCCCTCTGCGTGTAATGACTCTATATAATAGATCCCGCTGCGTGTAATGACTCTATATAATAGATCCATCTGCGTGTAATGACTCTATATAATAGATCCCTCTGCGTGTAATGACTCTATATAATAGATCCCTCTGCGTGTAATGACTCTATATAATAGACCCCTCTGCGTGTAATGACTCTATATAATAGATCCCTCTGCGTGTAATGACTCTATATAATAGATCCCTCTGCGTGTAATGACTCTATATAATAGATCCCTCTGCGTGTAATGACTCTATATAATAGATCCCTCTGCGTGTAATGACTCTATATAAAAGATCCCTCTGCGTGTAATGACTCTATATAATAGATCCCTCTGCATGTAATGACTCTATATAATAGATCCCTCTGCGTGTAATGACTCTATATAATAGATCCCTCTGTGTGTAATGACTCTATATAATAGATCACTCTGTTTGTAATGACTCTATATAATAGATCCCTCTGTGTGTAATGAATCTATATAATAGATCCCTCAGCGTGTAACGACTCTATATAATAGATCCCTCTGCGTGTAATGACTCTATATAATAGATCCCTCTGCGTGTAACGACTCTATATAATAGACCCCTCTGCGTGTAATGACTCTATATAATAGATCCCTCTGCGTGTAATGACTCTATATAATAGATCGCTCTGCGTGTAATGACTCTATATAATAGACCCCTCTGCGTGTAATGACTCTATATCATAGATCCCTCTGTGTGTAATGACTCTATATAATAGATCCCTCTGTGTGTAATGACTCTATATAATAGATCCCTCTGCGTGTAATGACTCTATATAATTGATTGCTCTGCGTGTGATGACTCTATATAATAGATCGCTCTCTGTGCAATGACTCTATATAATAGATCCCTCTGCGTGTGATGACTCTATATAATAGATCGCTCTGTGTGTGATGACTCTATATAATAGATCGTTCTCTGTGTAATGACTCTATATAATAGATTGCTCTGTGTGTAATGACTCTATATAATAGATCCCTCTGTGTGTAATAACTATATAATAGATCCCTCTGTGTGTAATGACTATATATAATAGATCCCTCTGTGTGTAATGACTCTATATAATAGATCCCTCTGTGTGTAATGACTATATAATAGATCCCTCTGTGTGTAATGACTCTATATAATAGATCCCTCTGCGTGTAATGACTCTATATAATAGATCTCTCTGCGTGTAATGACTCTATATAATAGATCCCTCAGTGTGTAATGACTCTATATAATAGATCCCTCTGCGTGTAATGACTCTATATAATAGATCCCTCTGCGTGTAATGACTCTATATAATAGATCCCTCTGCGTGTAATAACTCTATATAATAGACCCCTCTGCGTGTAATGACTCTATATAATAGATCCCTCTGCGTTTAATGACTCTATATAATAGATCCCTCTGCGTGTAATGACTCTATAAAATAGATCCCTCTGCGTGTAATGACTCTATATAATAGATCGCTCTGCGTGTGATGACTCTATATAATAGATCGCTCTCTGTGTAATGACTCTATATAATAGATCCCTCTGCGTGTAATGACTCTATATAATAGATCCTTCTGCGTGTGATGACTCTATATAATAGATTCCTCTGCGTGTAATGACTCTATATAATAGATCCCTCTGTGTGTAATGACTCTATATAATAGATCCCTCTGTGTGTAATGACTCTATATAATAGATCCCTCAGCATGTAACGACTCTATATAATAGATCCCTCTGCGTGTAATGACTCTATATAATAGATCCCTCTGCGTGTAATGACTCTATATAATAGACCACTCTGCGTGTAATGACTCTATGTAATAGATCCCTCTGCGTGTAATGACTCTATATAATAGATCCCTCTGCATGTAATGACTCTATGTAATAGACCCCTCTGCGTGTAATGACTCTATATAATAGATCCCTCTGCGTGTAATGACTCTATATAATAGATCCCTCTGCGTGTAATGACTCTATGTAATAGACCCCTCTGCGTGTAATGACTCTATATAATAGATCCCTCTGCGTGTAATGACTCTATATAATAGATCACTCTGCGTGTAATGACTCTATATAATAGATCCCTCAGCGTGTAACGATTCTATATAATAGATCCCTCTGCGTGTAATGACTCTATATAATAGATCCCTCTGCGTGTAATGACTCTATATAATAGACCCCTCTGCGTGTAATGACTCTATATAATAGATCCCTCTGCGTGTAATGACTCTATATAATAGATCGCTCTGCGTGTAATGACTCTATATAATAGACCCCTCTGCGTGTAATGACTCTATATCATAGATCCCTCTGTGTGTAATGACTCTATATAATAGATCCCTCTGTGTGTAATGACTCTATATAATAGATCCCTCTGCGTGTAATGACTCTATATAATTGATTGCTCTGCGTGTGATGACTCTATATAATAGATCGCTCTCTGTGTAATGACTCTATATAATAGATCCCTCTGCGTGTGATGACTCTATATAATAGATCGCTCTGTGTGTGATGACTCTATATAATAGATCGTTCTCTGTGTAATGACTCTATATAATAGATTGCTCTGTGTGTAATGACTCTATATAATAGATCCCTCTGTGTGTAATAACTATATAATAGATCCCTCTGTGTGTAATGACTATATAATAGATCCCTCTGTGTGTAATGACTCTATATAATAGATCCCTCTGCGTGTAATGACTCTATATAATAGATCACTCTGCGTGTAATGACTCTATATAATAGATCCCTCAGTGTGTAATGACTCTATATAATAGATCCCTCTCCGTGTAATGACTCTATATAATAGATCCCTCTGCGTGTAATGACTCTATATAATAGATCCCTCTACGTGTAATAACTCTATATAATAGACCCCTCTGCGTGTAATGACTCTATATAATAGATCCCTCTGCGTGTAATGACTCTATATAATAGATCCCTCTGCGTGTAATGACTCTATAAAATAGATCCCTCTGCGTGTAATGACTCTATATAATAGATCGCTCTGAGTGTGATGACTCTATATAATAGATCGCTCTCTGTGTAATGACTCTATATAATAGATCCCTCTGCGTGTAATGACTCTATATAATAGATCCCTCTGCGTGTGATGACTCTATATAATAGATTCCTCTGCGTGTAATGACTCTATATAATAGATCACTCTGTGTGTAATGACTCTATATAATAGATCCCTCTGTGTGTAATGACTCTATATAATAGATCCCTCAGCGTGTAACGACTCTATATAATAGATCCCTCTGCGTGTAATGACTCTATATAATAGATCCCTCTGCGTGTAATGACTCTATATAATAGACCACTCTGCGTGTAATGACTCTATATAATAGATCCCTCTGCGTGTAATGACTCTATGTAATAGATCCCTCTGCGTGTAATGACTCTATGTAATAGACCCCTCTGCGTGTAATGACTCTATATAATAGATCCCTCTGCGTGTAATGACTCTATATAATAGATCCCTCCGCGTGTAATGACTCTATATAATAGATCCCTCTGCGTGTAATTACTCTATATAATAGATCCCTCTGCGTGTAATGACTCTATATAATAGATCCCTCTGTGTGTAATGACTCTATATAATAGATCCCTCTGTGTGTAATGACTCTATATAATAGATCTCTCTGTGTGTAATGACTCTATATAATAGATCACTCTGTGTGTAATGACTCTATATAACAGATCCCTCTGTGTGTAATGACTCTATATAATAGATCCCTCTGTGTGTAATGACTCTATATAATAGATCCCTCTGCGTGTAATGACTCTATATAATAGATCCCTCTGCGTGTAATGACTTTATATAATAGATCCCTCTGCATGTAATGACTCTATATAATAGATCACTCTTCGAGTAATGACTCTATATAATAGATCCCTCTGCGTGTAATGACTCTATATAATAGATCGCTCTGCGTGTAATGACTCAATATAATAGATCCCTCTGCGTGTAATGACTCTATATAATAGATCCCTCTGCGTGTAATGACTATATAATACATCGCTCTGCGTGTAATGACTCTATATAATAGATCCCTCTGCGTGTAATGACTCTATATAATAGATCCCTCTGCGTGTAATGACTCTATATAATAGATCACTCTGCGTGTAATGACTCTATATAATAGATCGCTCTGCGTGTAATGACTCTATATAATAGATCCCTCTGCGTGTAATGACTCTATATAATAAATCCCTCTGCGTGATATAATAGATCGCTCTGCGTGTAATGACTCTATATAACAGATCCCTCTGCGTCTAATGACTCTATATAACAGATCCCTCTGCGTCTAATGACTCTATATAACAGATCCCTCTGCGTGTAATGACTCTATATAACAGATCCCTCAGCGTGTAATGACTCTATATAATAGACCCCTCTGCGTGTAATGACTCTATATAATAGATCCCTCTGCGTGTAATGACTCTATATAATAGATCCCTCTGCGTGTAATGACTCTATATAATAGATCCCTCTGCGTGTAATGACTCTATATAATAGATCCCTCTGCGTGTAATGACTCTATATAATAGATCCCTCTGCGTGTAATGACTCTATATAATAGATCCCTCTGCGTGTAACGACTCTATATAATAGACCCCTCTGCGTGTAACGACTCTATATAATAGATCCCTCTGCGTGTAATGACTCTATATAATAGATCCCTCTGCGTGTATTGACTCTATATAATAGATCCCTCTGCGTGTAATGACTCTATATAATAGATCCCTCTGTGTGTAATGACTCTATATAATAGATCCCTCTGTGTGTAATGACTCTATATAATAGATCCCTCTGCGTGTAATGACTCTATATAATAGATCCCTCTGCGTGTAATGACTCTATATAATAGATCACTTTTCGAGTAATGACTCTTTATAATAGATCCCTCTGTGTGTAATGACTCTATATAATAGATCGCTCTGCGTGTAATGCCTCAATATAATAGATCCCTCTGCGTGTAATGACTCTATATAATAGATCCCTCTGCGTGAAATGACTCTATATAATAGATCGCTCTGCGTGTAGTGACTCTATATAATAGATCCCTCTGCGTGTAATGACTCTATATAATAGATCCCTCTGCGTGTAATGACTCTATATAATAGATCGCTCTGCGTGTAATGACTCTTTATAATAGATCGCTCTGCGTGTAATGACTCTATATAATAGATCCCTCTGCGTGTAATGACTCTATATAATAGATCCCTCTGCGTGTAATGACTCTATATATTAGATCCCTCTGCGTGTAATGACTCTATATAATAGATCCCTCTGCGTGTAACGACTCTATATAATAGACCCCTCTGCGTGTAACGACTCTATATAATAGATCCCTCTGCGTGTAACGACTCTATATAATAGATCCCTCTGCGTGTAATGACTCTATATAATAGATCCCTCTGCGTGTAATGACTCTATATAATAGATCCCTCTGCGTGTAATGACTCTATATAATAGATCCCTCTGCGTGTAATGACTCTATATAATAGATCCCTCAGTGTGTAATGACTCTATATAATAGATCCCTCTGCGTGTAATGACTCTATATAATAGATCCCTCTGCGTGTAATGACTCTATATAATAGATCCCTCTGCGTGTAATAACTCTATATAATAGACCCCTCTGCGTGTAATGACTCTATAATAGATCCCTCTGCGTGTAATGACTCTATATAATAGATCCCTCTGCGTGTAATGACTCTATAAAATAGATCCCTCTGCGTGTAATGACTCTATATAATAGATCGCTCTGCGTGTGATGACTCTATATAATAGATCGCTCTCTGTGTAATGACTCTATATAATAGATCCCTCTGCGTGTAATGACTCTATATAATAGATCCCTCTGCGTGTGATGACTCTATATAATAGATTCCTCTGCGTGTAATGACTCTATATAATAGATCCCTCTGTGTGTAATGACTCTATATAATAGATCCCTCTGTGTGTAATGACTCTATATAATAGATCCCTCAGCGTGTAACGACTCTATATAATAGATCCCTCTGCGTGTAATGACTCTATATAATAGATCCCTCTGCGTGTAATGACTCTATATAATAGACCATTCTGCGTGTAATGACTCTATATAATAGATCCCGCTGCGTGTAATGACTCTATATAATAGATCCCTCTGCGTGTAATGACTCTATATAATAGACCCCTCTGCGTGTAATGACTCTATATAATAGATCCCTCTGCGTGTAATGACTCTATATAATAGATCCCTCTGCGTGTAATGACTCTATATAATAGATCCCTCTGTGTGTAATGACTCTATATAATAGATCTCTCTGTGTGTAATGACTCTATATAATAGATCACTCTGTGTGTAATGACTCTATATAACAGATCCCTCTGTGTGTAATGACTCTATATAATAGATCCCTCTGTGTGTAATGACTCTATATAATAGATCACTCTGTGTGTAATGACTCTATATAATAGATCCCTCTGTGTGTAATGACTCTATATAATAGATCCCTCTGCGTGTAATGACTCTATATAATAGATCCCTCTGCGTGTAATGACTTTATATAATAGATCCCTCTACATGTAATGACTCTATATAATAGATCACTCTTCGAGTAATGACTCTATATAATAGATCCCTCTGTGTGTAATGACTCTATATAATAGATCGCTCTGCGTGTAATGACTCAATATAATAGATCCCTCTGCGTGTAATGACTCTATATAATAGATCCCTCTGCGTGTAATGACTCTATATAATACATCGCTCTGCGTGTAGTGACTCTATATAATAGATCCCTCTGCGTGTAATGACTCTATATAATAGATCCCTCTGCGTGTAATGACTCTATATAATAGATCGCTCTGCGTGTAATGACTCTATATAATAGATCGCTCTGCGTGTAATGACTCTATATAATAGATCCCTCTGCGTGTAATGACTCTATATAATAGATCCCTCTGCGTGTAATCACTCTATATAATAGATCGCTCTGCGTGTAATGACTCTATATAACAGATCCCTCTGCGTGTAATGACTCTATATAACAGATCCCTCTGCGTGTAATGACTCTATATAACAGATCCCTCTGCGTGTAATGACTCTATATAACAGATCCCTCTGCGTGTAATGACTCTATATAATAGACCCCTCTGCGTGTAATGACTCTATATAATAGATCCCTCTGCGTGTAATGACTCTATATAATAGATCCCTCTGCGTGTAATGACTCTATATAATAGATCCCTCTGCGTGTAATGACTCTATATAATAGATCCCTCTGCATGTAATGACTCTATATAATAGATCCCTCTGCGTGTAATGACTCTATATAATATATCCCTCTGCGTGTAATGACTCTATATAATAGATCCCTCTGCGTGTAACGACTCTATATAATAGACCCCTCTGCGTGTAACGACTCTATATAATAGATCCCTCTGCGTGTAATGACTCTATATAATAGATCCCTCTGCGTGTAATGACTCTATATAATAGATCCCTCTGCGTGTAATGACTCTACATAATATATCCCTCTGTGTGTAATGACTCTATATAATAGACCCCTCTGTGTGTAATGACTCTATATAATAGATCCCTCAGCGTGTAACGACTCTATATAATAGATCCCTCTGCGTGTACTGACTCTATATAATAGATCCCTCTGCGTGTAATGACTCTATATAATAGATCCCTCTGCGTGTAACGACTCTATATAATAGACCCCTCTGCGTGTAACGACTCTATATAATAGATCCCTCTGCATGTAATGACTCTATATAATAGATCCCTCTGCGTGTAATGACTCTATATAATAGATCCCTCTGAGTGTAATGACTCTACATAATAGATCCCTCTGTGTGTAATGACTCTATATAATAGATCCCTCTGTGTGTAATGACTCTATATAATAGATCCCTCAGCGTGTAACGACTCTATATAATAGATCCCTCTGCGTGTAATGTCTCTATATAAGAGATCCCTCTGCGTGTAATGACTCTATATAATAGATCCCTCTGCGTAAAATGACTCTATATAATAGACCCCTCTGCGTGTAATGACTCTATATAATAGATCCCTCTGCGTGTAATGACTCTATAAAATAGATCCCTTTGCGTGTAGTGACTCTATATATAGATCGCTCTGCGTGTGATGACTCTATATAATAGATCGCTCTCTGTGTAATGACTCTATATAATAGATCCCTCTGCGTGTAATGACTCTATATAATAGATCCCTCTGCGTGTGATGACTCTATATAATAGATCCCTCTGCGTGTAATGACTCTATATAATAGATCCTTTGTGTGTAATGACTCTATATAATAGATCCCTCTGTGTGTAATGACTCTATATAATAGATCCCTCAGCGTGTAACGACTCTATATAATAGATCCCTCTGCGTGTAATGACTCTATATAATAGATCCCTCTGCGTGTAATGACTCTATATAATAGATCCCTCTGCGTGTAATGACTCTATATAATAGATCCCTCTGCGTGTAATGAGTGTATATAATAGACCCCTCTGCGTGTAATGGCTCTATATAATAGATCCCTCTGCGTGTAACGACTCTATATAATAGATCCCTCTGCGTGTAATGACTCTATATAATAGATCCCTCTGCGTGTAATGACTCTATATAATAGATCCCTCTGCATGTAATGACTCTATATAATAGATCCCTCTGTGTGTAATGACTCTATATAATAGATCCCTCTGTGTGTAATGACTCTATATAATAGATCCCTCAGCGTGTAACGACTCTATATAATAGATCCCTCTGCGTGTAATGACTCTATATAATAGATCCCTCTGCGTGTAATGACTCTATATAATAGACCCCTCTGCGTGTAATGACTCTATATAATAGATAGCTCTGCGTGTAATGACTCTATATAATAGATAGCTCTGCGTGTAATGACTCTATATAATAGATCCCTCTGCGTGTAATGACTCTATATAATAGACCCCTCTGCGTGTAATGACTCTATATAATAGATCCTTCTGCGGGTAATGACTCTATATAATAGATCCCTCTGCGTGTAATGACTCTATAAAATAGATCCCTCTGCCTGTAGTGACTCTATATAATAGATCGCTCTGCGTGTGATGACTCTATATAATAGATCGCTCTCTGTGTAATGACTCTATATAATAGATCCCTCTGCGTGTAATGACTCTATATAATAGATCCCTCTGCGTGTGATGACTCTATATAATAGATCCCTCTGCGTGTAATGACTCTATATAATAGATCCCTTTGTGTGTAATGACTCTATATAATAGATCCCTCTGTGTGTAATGACTCTATATAATAGATCCCTCAGCGTGTAACGACTCTATATAATAGATCCCTCTGCGTGTAATGACTCTATATAATAGATCCCTCTGCGTGTAATGACTCT
This sequence comes from Phyllobates terribilis, assembly GCF_046119375.1. Taxonomy (NCBI): domain Eukaryota; kingdom Metazoa; phylum Chordata; class Amphibia; order Anura; family Dendrobatidae; genus Phyllobates; species Phyllobates terribilis. Next base: position 28,282 of record NW_027368019.1, on the reverse strand, counting down.
ATATAATAGATCCCTCTGCGTGTAATGACTCTATATAATAGATCCCTCTGCGTGTAATGACTGTATATAATAGACCCCTCTGCGTGTAATGGCTCTATATAATAGATCCCTCTGCGTGTAATGACTCTATATAATAGATCCCTCTGCGTGTAATGACTATATATAATAGATCCCTCTGCGTGTAATGACTCTATATAATAGATCACTCTGCGTGTGATGACTCTATATAATAGATCGCTCTCTGTGTAATGACTCTATATAATAGATCCCTCTGCATGTGATGACTCTATATAATAGATCGCTCTGTGTGTGATGACTCTATATAATAGATCGCTCTCTGTGTAATGACTCTATATAATAGATTGCTCTGTGTGTAATGACTCTATATAATAGATCCCTCTGTGTGTAATGACTCTATATAATAGATCCCTCTGTGTGTAATGACTCTATATAATAGATCCCTCTGTGTGTAATGACTATATATAATAGATCCCTCTGTGTGTAATGACTCTATATAATAGATCCCTCTGTGTGTAATGACTCTATATAATAGATCCCTCTGTGTGTAATGACTATATATAATAGATCCCTCTGCGTGTAATGACTATATATAATAGATCCCTCTGCGTGTAATGACTCTATATAATAGATCCCTCTGCGTGTAATGACTCTATATAATAGACCCCTCTGCGTGTAATGACTCTATATAATAGACCCTTCTGCATGTAATGACTCTATATAATAGATCCCTCTGCGTGTAATGACTCTATATAATAGATCCTTCTGCGTGTAATGACTCTATATAATAGACCCCTCTGCGTGTAATGACTCTATATAATAGACCCTTCTGCGTGTAATGACTCTATATAATAGATCCCTCTGCGTGTAATGACTATATAATAGATCCCTCTGTGTGTAATGACTCTATATAATAGATCCCTCTGCGTGTAATGACTCTATATAATAGATCGCTCTGCGTGTAATCACTGTATATAATAAATCGCTCTGTGTGTAATGACTCTATATAATAGATCCCTCTGCGTGTAATGACTCTATATAATAGATCGCTCTGCGTGTAATCACTGTATATAATAAATCGCTGTGTGTGTAATGACTCTATATAATAGATCCCTCTGTGTGTAATGACTCTATATAATAGATCCCTCTGCGTGTAATGACTCTATATAATAGATCCCTCTGCGTGTAATGACTCTATATAATAGATCCCTCTGCGTGTAATGACTCTATATAATAGATCCCTCTGCGTGTAATCACTCTATATAATAGATCCCTCAGCGTGTAATCACTCTATATAATAGATCCCTCTGCGTGTAATGACTCTATATAATAGATCCCTCTGCGTGTAATGACTCTATATAATAGATCCCTCTGTGTGTAATGACTCTATATAATAGATCCCTCTGTGTGTAATGACTCTATATAATAAATCCCTCTGTGTGTAATGACTCTATATAATAGATCCCTCTGCATATAATGACTCTATATAATAGATCCCTCTGCGTGTAATGACTCTATATAATAGATCCCTCTGCGTGTAATGACTCTACATAATAGATCCCTCTGTGTGTAATGACTCTATATAATAGATCCCTCTGTGTGTAATGACTCTATATAATAGATCCCTCAGCGTGTAACGACTCTATATAATAGATCCCTCTGCGTGTAATGTCTCTATATAATAGATCCCTCTGCGTGTAATGACTCTATATAATAGATCCCTCTGCGTAAAATGACTCTATATAATAGACCTCTCTGCGTGTAATGACTCTATATAATAGATCCCTCTGCGTGTAATGACTCTATAAAATAGATCCCTTTGCGTGTAGTGACTCTATATAATAGATCGCTCTGCGTGTGATGACTCTATATAATAGATCTCTCTCTGTGTAATGACTCTATATAATAGATCCCTCTGCGTGTAATGACTCTATATAATAGATCCCTCTGCGTGTGATGACTCTATATAATAGATCCCTCTGCGTGTAATGACTCTATATAATAGATCCCTTTGTGTGTAATGACTCTATATAATAGATCCCTCTGTGTGTAATGACTCTATATAATAGATCCCTCAGCGTGTAACGACTCTATATAATAGATCCCTCTGCGTGTAATGACTCTATATAATAGATCCCTCTGCGTGTAATGACTCTATATAATAGATCCCTCTGCGTGTAATGACTCTATATAATAGATCCCTCTGCGTGTAATGAGTGTATATAATAGACCCCTCTGCGTGTAATGGCTCTATATAATAGATCCCTCTGCGTGTAACGACTCTATATAATAGATCCCTCTGCGTGTAATGACTCTATATAATAGATCCCTCTGCGTGTAATGACTCTATATAATAGATCCCTCTCCATGTAATGACTCTATATAATAGATCCCTCTGTGTGTAATGACTCTATATAATAGATCCCTCTGTGTGTAATGACTCTATATAATAGATCCCTCAGCGTGTAACGACTCTATATAATAGATCCCTCTGCGTGTAATGACTCTATATAATAGATCCCTCTGCGTGTAATGACTCTATATAATAGACCCCTCTGCGTGTAATGACTCTATATAATAGATAGCTCTGCGTGTAATGACTCTATATAATAGATAGCTCTGCGTGTAATGACTCTATATAATAGATCCCTCTGCGTGTAATGACTCTATATAATAGACCCCTCTGCGTGTAATGACTCTATATAATAGATCCCTCTGCGGGTAATGACTCTATATAATAGATCCCTCTGCGTGTAATGACTCTATAAAATAGATCCCTCTGCCTGTAGTGACTCTATATAATAGATCGCTCTGCGTGTGATGACTCTATATAATAGATCGCTCTCTGTGTAATGACTCTATATAATAGATCCCTCTGCGTGTAATGACTCTATATAATAGATCCCTCTGCGTGTGATGACTCTATATAATAGATCCCTCTGCGTGTAATGACTCTATATAATAGATCCCTTTGTGTGTAATGACTCTATATAATAGATCCCTCTGTGTGTAATGACTCTATATAATAGATCCCTCAGCGTGTAACGACTCTATATAATAGATCCCTCTGCGTGTAATGACTCTATATAATAGATCCCTCTGCGTGTAATGACTGTATATAATAGACCCCTCTGCGTGTAATGGCTCTATATAATAGATCCCTCTGCGTGTAATGACTCTATATAATAGATCCCTCTGCGTGTAATGACTATATATTATAGATCCCTCTGCGTGTAATGACTCTATATAATAGATCACTCTGCGTGTGATGACTCTATATAATAGATCGCTCTCTGTGTAATGACTCTATATAATAGATCCCTCTGCGTGTGATGACTCTATATAATAGATCGCTCTGTGTGTGATGACTCTATATAATAGATCGCTCTCTGTGTAATGACTCTATATAATAGATTGCTCTGTGTGTAATGACTCTATATAATAGATCCCTCTGTGTGTAATGACTCTATATAATAGATCCCTCTGTGTGTAATGACTCTATATAATAGATCCCTCTGTGTGTAATGACTATATATAATAGATCCCTCTGTGTGTAATGACTCTATATAATAGATCCCTCTGTGTGTAATGACTCTATATAATAGATCCCTCTGTGTGTAATGACTATATATAATAGATCCCTCTGCGTGTAATGACTATATATAATAGATCCCTCTGCGTGTAATGACTCTATATAATAGATCCCTCTGCGTGTAATGACTCTATATAATAGACCCCTCTGCGTGTAATGACTCTATATAATAGACCCTTCTGCATGTAATGACTCTATATAATAGATCCCTCTGCGTGTAATGACTCTATATAATAGATCCTTCTGCGTGTAATGACTCTATATAATAGACCCCTCTGCGTGTAATGACTCTATATAATAGACCCTTCTGCGTGTAATGACTCTATATAATAGATCCCTCTGCGTGTAATGACTCTATATAATAGATCCCTCTGTGTGTAATGACTCTATATAATAGATCCCTCTGCGTGTAATGACTCTATATAATAGATCGCTCTGCGTGTAATCACTGTATATAATAAATCGCTCTGTGTGTAATGACTCTATATAATAGATCCCTCTGTGTGTAATGACTCTATATAATAGATCCCTCTGCGTGTAATGACTCTATATAATAGATCCCTCTGCGTGTAATGACTCTATATAATAGATCCCTCTGCGTGTAATGACTCTATATAATAGATCCCTCTGCGTGTAATCACTCTATATAATAGATCCCTCAGCGTGTAATCACTCTATATAATAGATCCCTCTGCGTGTAATGACTCTATATAATAGATCCCTCTGCGTGTAATGACTCTATATAATAGATCCCTCTGTGTGTAATGACTCTATATAATAGATCCCTCTGTGTGTAATGACTCTATATAATAAATCCCTCTGTGTGTAATGACTCTATATAATAGATCCCTCTGCATATAATGACTCTATATAATAGATCCCTCTGCGTGTAATGACTCTATATAATAGATCCCTCTGTGTGTAATGACTCTATATAATAGATCCCTCTGTGTGTAATGACTCTATATAGATCCCTCTGAGTGTAATGACTCTATATAATAGATCCCTCTGAGTGTAATGACTCTATATAATAGATCCTTCTGCGTGTAATGACTCTATATAATAGATCCCTCTGTGTGTAATGACTCTATATAATAGATCACTCTTTGTGTAATGACTCTATATAATATATCCCTCTGCGTGTAATGACTCTATAGAATAGATCCCTCTGTGTAATGACTCTATATAATAGATCCCTCTGCGTGTAATGACTCTATATAATAGATCCCTCTGCATGTAATGACTCTATATAATAGATCCCTCTGCGTGTAATGACTCTATATAATAGATCCCTCTGCGTGTAATAACTCTATATAATAGACCCCTCTGCGTGTAATGACTCTATAATAGATCCCTCTGCGTGTAATGACTCTATATAATAGATCCCTCTGCGTGTAATGACTCTATAAAATAGATCCCTCTGCGTGTAATGACTCTATATAATAGATCCCTCTGCGTGTGATGACTCTATATAATAGATTCCTCTGCATGTAATGACTCTATATAATAGATCCCTCTGTGTGTAATGACTCTATATAATAGATCCCGCTGCGTGTAATGACTCTATATAATAGATCCCTCTGCGTGTAATGACTCTATATAATAGACCCCTCTGCGTGTAATGACTCTATATAATAGATCCCTCTGCGTGTAATGACTCTATATAATAGATCCCTCTGCGTGTAATGACTCTATATAATAGATCCCTCTGTGTGTAATGACTCTATATAATAGATCCCTCTGTGTGTAATGACTCTATATAATAGATCTCTCTGTGTGTAATGACTCTATATAATAGATCACTCTGTGTGTAATGACTCTATATAACAGATCCCTCTGTGTGTAATGACTCTATATAATAGATCCCTCTGTGTGTAATGACTCTATATAATAGATCACTCTGTGTGTAATGACTCTATATAATAGATCCCTCTGTGTGTAATGACTCTATATAATAGATCCCTCTGCATGTAATGACTCTATATAATAGATCCCTCTGCGTGTAATGACTTTATATAATAGATCCCTCTGCATGTAATGACTCTATATAATAGATCACTCTTCGAGTAATGACTCTATATAATAGATCCCTCTGTGTGTAATGACTCTATATAATAGATCGCTCTGCGTGTAATGACTCAATATAATAGATCCCTCTGCGTGTAATGACTCTATATAATAGATCCCTCTGCGTGTAATGACTCTATATAATACATCGCTCTGCGTGTAGTGACTCTATATAATAGATCCCTCTGCGTGTAATGACTCTATATAATAGATCCCTCTGCGTGTAATGACTCTATATAATAGATCGCTCTGCGTGTAATGACTCTATATAATAGATCGCTCTGCGTGTAATGACTCTATATAATAGATCCCTCTGCGTGTAATGACTCTATATAATAGATCCCTCTGCGTGTAATCACTCTATATAATAGATCGCTCTGCGTGTAATGACTCTGTATAACAGATCCCTCTGCATGTAATGACTCTATATAACAGATCCCTCTGCGTGTAATGACTCTATATAACAGATCCCTCTGCGTGTAATGACTCTATATAACAGATCCCTCTGCGTGTAATGACTCTATATAATAGACCCCTCTGCGTGTAATGACTCTATATAATAGATCCCTCTGCGTGTAATGACTCTATATAATAGATCCCTCTGCGTGTAATGACTCTATATAATAGATCCCTCTGCGTGTAATGACTCTATATAATAGATCCCTCTGCGTGTAATGACTCTATATAATAGATCCCTCTGCGTGTAATGACTCTATATAATAGATCCCTCTGCGTGTAATGACTCTATATAATAGACCCCTCTGCGTGTAACGACTCTATATAATAGATCCCTCTGCGTGTAATGACTCTATATAATAGATCCCTCTGCGTGTAATGACTCTATATAATAGATCCCTCTGCGTGTAATGACTCTACATAATAGATCCCTCTGTGTGTAATGACTCTATATAATAGATCCCTCTGTGTGTAATGACTCTATATAATAGATCCCTCAGCGTGTAACGACTCTATATAATAGATTCCTCTGCGTGTAATGACTCTATATAATAGATCCCTCTGCGTGTAATGACTCTATATAATAGATCCCTCTGCGTGTAACGACTCTATATAATAGACCCCTCTGCGTGTAACGACTCTATATAATAGATCCCTCTGCGTGTAATGACTCTATATAATAGATCCCTCTGCGTGTAATGACTCTATATAATAGATCCCTCTGCCTGTAATGACTCTACATAATAGATCCCTCTGTGTGTAATGACTCTATATAATAGATCCCTCTGTGTGTAATGACTCTATATAATAGATCCCTCAGCGTGTAACGACTCTATATAATAGATCCCTCTGCGTGTAATGACTCTATATAATAGATCCCTCTGCGTGTAATGACTCTATATAATAGATCCCTCTGCGTGTAATGACTCTATATAATAGATCCCTCTGCGTGTAATGACTCTATATAATAGATCCCTCTGCGTGTAACGACTCTATATAATAGACCCCTCTGCGTGTAACGACTCTATATAATAGATCCCTCTGCGTGTAATGACTCTATATAATAGATCCCTCTGCGTGTAATGACTCTATATAATAGATCCCTCTGCGTGTAATGACTCTACATAATAGATCCCTCTGTGTGTAATGACTCTATATAATAGATCCCTCTGTGTGTAATGACTCTATATAATAGATCCCACAGCGTGTAACGACTCTATATAATAGATCCCTCTGCGTGTAATGACTCTATATAATAGATCCCTCTGCGTGTAATGACTCTATATAATAGATCCCTCTGCGTGTAACGACTCTATATAATAGACCCCTCTGCGTGTAACGACTCTATATAATAGATCCCTCTGCGTGTAATGACTCTATATAATAGATCCCTCTGCATGTAATGACTCTATATAATAGATCCCTCTGCGTGTAATGACTCTACATAATAGATCCCTCTGTGTGTAATGACTCTATATAATAGATCCCTCTGTGTGTAATGACTCTATATAATAGATCCCTCAGCGTGTAACGACTCTATATAATAGATCCCTCTGCGTGTAATGACTCTATATAATAGATCCCTCTGCGTGTAATGACTCTATATAATAGATCCCTCTGCGTGTAATGACTCTATATAATAGACCCCTCTGCGTGTAATGACTCTATATAATAGATCCCTCTGCGGGTAATGACTCTATATAATAGATCCCTCTGCGTGTAATGACTCTATAAAATAGATCCCTCTGCGTGTAGTGACTCTATATAATAGATCGCTCTGCGTGTGATGACTCTATATAATAGATCGCTCTCTGTGTAATGACTCTATATAATAGATCCCTCTGCGTGTAATGACTCTATATAATAGATCCCTCTGCGTGTAATGACTGTATATAATAGACCCCTCTGCGTGTAATGGCTCTATATAATAGATCCCTCTGCGTGTAACGACTCTATATAATAGATCCCTCTGCGTGTAATGACTCTATATAATAGATCCCTCTGCGTGTAATGACTCTATATAATAGATCCCTCTGCATGTAATGACTCTATATAATAGATCCCTCTGTGTGTAATGACTCTATATAATAGATCCCTCTGTGTGTAATGACTCTATATAATAGATCCCTCAGCGTGTAACGACTCTATATAATAGATCCCTCTGCGTGTAATGACTCTATATAATAGATCCCTCTGCGTGTAATGACTCTATATAATAGACCCCTCTGCGTGTAATGACTCTATATAATAGATAGCTCTGCGTGTAATGACTCTATATAATAGATCCCTCAGCGTGTAACGACTCTATATAATAGATCCCTCTGCGTGTAATGACTCTATATAATAGATCCCTCTGCGTGTAATGACTCTATATAATAGACCCCTCTGCGTGTAATGACTCTATATAATAGATAGCTCTGCGTGTAATGACTCTATATAATAGATCCCTCTGCGTGTAATGACTCTATATAATAGACCCCTCTGCGTGTAATGACTCTATATAATAGATCCCTCTGCGGGTAATGACTCTATATAATAGATCCCTCTGCGTGTAATGACTCTATAAAATAGATCCCTCTGCGTGTAGTGACTCTATATAATAGATCGCTCTGCGTGTGATGACTCTATATAATAGATCGCTCTCTGTGTAATGACTCTATATAATAGATCCCTCTGCGTGTAATGACTCTATATAATAGATCCCTCTGCGTGTGATGACTCTATATAATAGATCCCTCTGCGTGTAATGACTCTATATAATAGATCCCTTTGTGTGTAATGACTCTATATAATAGATCCCTCTGTGTGTAATGACTCTATATAATAGATCCCTCAGCGTGTAACGACTCTATATAACAGATCCCTCTGCGTGTAATGACTCTATATAATAGATCCCTCTCCGTGTAATGACTCTATATAATAGATCCCTCTGCGTGTAATGACTCTATATAATAGATCCCTCTGCGTGTAATGACTGTATATAATAGACCCCTCTGCGTGTAATGGCTCTATATAATAGATCCCTCTGCGTGTAATGACTCTATATAATAGATCCCTCTGCGTGTAATGACTATATATAATAGATCCCTCTGCGTGTAATGACTCTATATAATAGATCACTCTGCGTGTGATGACTCTATATAATAGATCGCTCTCTGTGTAATGACTCTATATAATAGATCCCTCTGCGTGTGATGACTCTATATAATAGATCGCTCTGTGTGTGATGACTCTATATAATAGATCGTTCTCTGTGTAATGACTCTATATAATAGATTGCTCTGTGTGTAATGACTCTATATAATAGATCCCTCTGTGTGTAATGACTCTATATAATAGATCCCTCTGTGTGTAATGACTCTATATAATAGATCCCTCTGCGTGTAATGACTCTATATAATAGATCCCTCTGCGTGTAATGACTCTATATAATAGATCCCTCTGCGTGTAATGACTCTATATAATAGATCCCTCTGCGTGTAATGACTGTATATAATAGACCCCTCTGCGTGTAATGGCTCTATATAATAGATCCCTCTGCGTGTAATGACTCTATATAATAGATCCCTCTGCGTGTAATGACTATATGTAATAGATCCCTCTGCGTGTAATGACTCTATATAATAGATCACTCTGCGTGTGATGACTCTATATAATAGATCGCTCTCTGTGTAATGACTCTATATAATAGATCCCTCTGCGTGTGATGACTCTATATAATAGATCGCTCTGTGTGTGATGACTCTATATAATAGATCGCTCTCTGTGTAATGACTCTATATAATAGATTGCTCTGTGTGTAATGACTCTATATAATAGATCCCTCTGTGTGTAATGACTCTATATAATAGATCCCTCTGTGTGTAATGACTCTATATAATAGATCCCTCTGTGTGTAATGACTATATATAATAGATCCCTCTGTGTGTAATGACTCTATATAATAGATCCCTCTGTGTGTAATGACTCTATATAATAGATCCCTCTGCGTGTAATGACTCTATATAATAGATCCCTCTGTGTGTAATGACTCTATATAATAGATCCCTCTGTGTGTAATGACTCTATATAATAGATCCCTCAGCGTGTAACGACTCTATATAATAGATCCCTCTGCGTGTAATGACTCTATATAATAGATCCCTCTGCGTGTAATGACTCTATATAATAGACCCCTCTGCGTGTAATGACTCTATATAATAGATAGCTCTGCGTGTAATGACTCTATATAATAGATCCCTCTGCGTGTAATGACTCTATATAATAGACCCCTCTGCGTGTAATGACTCTATATAATAGATCCCTCTGCGGGTAATGACTCTATATAATAGATCCCTCTGCGTGTAATGACTCTATAAAATAGATCCCTCTGCGTGTAGTGACTCTATATAATAGATCGCTCTGCGTGTGATGACTCTATATAATAGATCGCTCTCTGTGTAATGACTCTATATAATAGATCCCTCTGCGTGTAATGACTCTATATAATAGATCCCTCTGCGTGTGATGACTCTATATAATAGATCCCTCTGCGTGTAATGACTCTATATAATAGATCCCTTTGTGTGTAATGACTCTATATAATAGATCCCTCTGTGTGTAATGACTCTATATATTAGATCCCTCAGCGTGTATCGACTCTATATAATAGATCCCTCTGCGTGTAATGATTCTATATAATAGATCCCTCTGCGTGTAATGACTCTATATAATAGATCCCTCTGCGTGTAATGACTCTATATAATAGATCCCTCTGCGTGTAATGACTGTATATAATAGACCCCTCTGCGTGTAATGGCTCTATATAATAGATCCCTCTGCGTGTAATGACTCTATATAATAGATCCCTCTGCGTGTAATGACTATATATAATAGATCCCTCTGCGTGTAATGACTCTATATAATAGATCACTCTGCGTGTGATGACTCTATATAATAGATCGCTCTCTGTGTAATGACTCTATATAATAGATCCCTCTGCGTGTGATCACTCTATATAATAGATCGCTCTGTGTGTGATGACTCTATATAATAGATCGCTCTCTGTGTAATGACTCTATATAATAGATTGCTCTGTGTGTAATGACTCTATATAATAGATCCCTCTGTGTGTAATGACTCTATATAATAGATCCCTCTGTGTGTAATGACTCTATATAATAGATCCCTCTGTGTGTAATGACTTTATATAATAGATCCCTCTGTGTGTAATGACTCTATATAATAGATCCCTCTGTGTGTAATGACTCTATATAATAGATCCCTCTGTGTGTAATGACTATATATAATAGATCCCTCTGCGTGTAATGACTATATATAATAGATCCCTCTGCGTGTAATGACTCTATATAATAGATCCCTCTGCGTGTAATGACTCTATATAATAGACCAGTCTGCGTGTAATGACTCTATATAATAGACCCTTCTGCATGTAATGACTCTATATAATAGATCCCTCTGCGTGTAATGACTCTATATAATAGATCCTTCTGCGTGTAATGACTCTCTATAATAGACCCCTCTGCGTGTAATGACTCTATATAATAGACCCTTCTGCGTGTAATGACTCTATATAATAGATCCCTCTGCGTGTAATGACTCTATATAATAGATCCCTTTGTGTGTAATGACTCTATATAATAGATCCCTCTGCGTGTAATGACTCTATATAATAAATCGCTCTGCGTGTAATCACTTTATATAATAGATCGCTCTGTGTGTAATGACTCTATATAATAGATCCCTCTGTGTGTAATGACTCTATATAATAGATCCCTCTGCGTGTAATGACTCTATATAATAGATCCCTCTGCGTGTAATGACTCTATATAATAGATCCCTCTGCGTGTAATTACTCTATATAATAGATCCCTCTGCGTGTAATCACTCTATATAATAGATCCCTCAGCGTGTAATCACTCTATATAATAGATCCCTCTGCGTGTAATGACTCTATATAATAGATCCCTCTGCGTGTAATGACACTATATAATAGATCCCTCTGCGGGTAATGACTCTATATAATAGATCCCTCTGCGTGTAATGACTCTATAAAATAGATCCCTCTGCGTGTAGTGACTCTATATAATAGATCGCTCTGCGTGTGATGACTCTATATAATAGATCGCTCTCTGTGTAATGACTCTATATAATAGATCCCTCTGCGTGTAATGACTCTATATAATAGATCCCTCTGCGTGTGATGACTCTATATAATAGATCCCTCTGCGTGTAATGACTCTATATAATAGATCCCTTTGTGTGTAATGACTCTATATAATAGATCCCTCTGTGTGTAATGACTCTATATAATAGATCCCTCAGCGTGTAACGACTCTATATAATAGATCCCTCTGCGTGTAATGACTCTATATAATAGATCCCTCTGCGTTTAATGACTCTATATAATAGATCCCTCTGCGTGTAATGACTCTATATAATAGATCCCTCTGCGTGTAATGACTGTATATAATAGACCCCTCTGCGTGTAATGGCTCTATATAATAGATCCCTCTGCGTGTAACGACTCTATATAATAGATCCCTCTGCGTGTAATGACTCTATATAATAGATCCCTCTGCGTGTAATGACTCTATATAATAGATCCCTCTGCATGTAATGACTCTATATAATAGATCCCTCTGTGTGTAATGACTCTATGTAATAGATCCCTCTGTGTGTAATGACTCTATATAATAGATCCCTCAGCGTGTAACGACTCTATATAATAGATCCCTCTGCGTGTAATGACTCTATATAATAGATCCCTCTGCGTGTAATGACTCTATATAATAGACCCCTCTGCGTGTAATGACTCTATATAATAGATAGCTCTGCGTGTAATGACTCTATATAATAGATCCCTCTGCGTGTAATGACTCTATATAATAGACCCCTCTGCGTGTAATGACTCTATATAATAGATCCCTCTGCGGGTAATGACTCTATATAATAGATCCCTCTGCGTGTAATGACTCTATAAAATAGATCCCTCTGCGTGTAGTGACTCTATATAATAGATCGCTCTGCGTGTGATGACTCTATATAATAGATCGTTCTGTGTGTGATGACTCTATATAATAGATCGCTCTCTGTTTAATGACTCTATATAATAGATTGCTCTGTGTGTAATGACTCTATATAATAGATCCCTCTGCGTGTAATGACTCTATATAATAGATCCCTCTGTGTGTAATGACTCTATATAATAGATCCCTCTGTGTGTAATGACTATATATAATAGATCCCTCTGTGTGTAATGACTCTATATAATAGATCCCTCTGTGTGTAATGACTATATATAATAGATCCCTCTGCGTGTAATGACTATATATAATAGATCCCTCTGCGTGTAATGACTCTATATAATAGATCCCTCTGCGTGTAATGACTCTATATAATAGACCCCTCTGCGTGTAATGACTCTATATAATAGACCCTTCTGCATGTAATGACTCTATATAATAGATCCCTCTGCGTGTAATGACTCTATATAATAGATCCTTCTGCGTGTAATGACTCTATATAATAGACCCCTCTGCGTGTAATGACTCTATATAATAGACCCTTCTGCGTGTAATGACTCTATATAATAGATCCCTCTGCGTGTAATGACTCTATATAATAGATCCCTCTGTGTGTAATGACTCTATATAATAGATCCCTCTGCGTGTAATGACTCTATATAATAGATCGCTCTGCGTGTAATCACTGTATATAATAGATCGCTCTGTGTGTAATGACTCTATATAATAGATCCCTCTGTGTGTAATGACTCTATATAATAGATCCCTCTGCGTGTAATGACTCTATATAATAGATCCCTCTGCGTGTAATGACTCTATATAATAGATCCCTCTGCGTGTAATGACTCTATATAATAGATCCCTCTGCGTGTAATCACTCTATATAATAGATCCCTCAGCGTGTAATCACTCTATATAATAGATCCCTCTGCGTGTAATGACTCTATATAATAGATCCCTCTGCGTGTATTGACTCTATATAATAGATCCCTCTGTGTGTAATGACTCTATATAATAGATCCCTCTGTGTGTAATGACTCTATATAATAGATCCCTCTGCGTGTAATGACTCTATATAATAGATCCCTCTGCGTGTAATGACTCAATATAATAGATCCCTCTGTGTGTAATGACTCTATATATTAGATCCCTCTGCGTGTAATTACTCTATGTAATAGATCCCTCTGTGTGTAATGACTCTATATAATAGATCCCTCTGCGTGTGATGACTCTATATAATAGACTCTATATAATAGATCCCTCTGCGTGTAATGACTCTATATAATAGATCCCTCTGTGTGTAATGACTCTATATAATAGATCCCTCTGCGTGTAATGACTCTATATAATAGATCCCTCTGCGTGTAATGACTCTATATAATAGATCCCTCTGCGTGTATTGACTCTATATAATAGATCCCTCTGCGTGTGATGACTCTATATAATAGATCCCTCTGCGTGTAATGACTCTATATAATAGATCCCTCTGCGTGTAATGACTCTATATAATAGATCCCTCTGCATGTAATGACTCTATAATAGATCCCTCTGCGTGTAATGACTCTATATAATAGATCCCTCTGCGTGTAATGACTCTATATAATAGATCCCTCTGCGTGTAATGACTCTATATAATAGATCCCTCTGCGTGTAATGACTCTATATAATACATCCCTCTGCGTATAATGACTCTATATAATAGATCCCTCTGCGTGTAATGACTCTATATAATAGATCCCTCTGCGTGTAATGACTCTATATAATAGATCCCTCTGCATATAATGACTCTATATAATAGATCCCTCTGCGTGTAATGACTCTATATAATAGATCCCTCTGTGTGTAATGACTCTATATAATAGATCCCTCTGTGTGTAATGACTCTATATAGATCCCTCTGTGTGTAATGACTCTATATAATAGATCCCTCTGAGTGTAATGACTCTATATAATAGATCCTTCTGCGTGTAATGACTCTATATAATAGATCCCTCTGTGTGTAATGACTCTATATAATAGATCACTCTTTGTGTAATGACTCTATATAATATATCCCTCTGCGTGTAATGACTCTATAGAATAGATCCCTCTGTGTAATGACTCTATATAATAGATCCCTCTGCGTGTAATGACTCTATATAATAGATCCCTCTGCATGTAATGACTCTATATAATAGATCCCTCTGCGTGTAATGACTATATAATAGATCCCTCTGCGTGTAATAACTCTATATAATAGACCCCTCTGCGTGTAATGACTCTATAATAGATCCCTCTGCGTGTAATGACTCTATATAATAGATCCCTCTGCGTGTAATGACTCTATAAAATAGATCCCTCTGCGAGTAATGACTCTATATAATAGATCGCTCTGCGTGTGATGACTCTATATAATAGATCGCTCTCTGTGTAATGACTCTATATAATAGATCCCTCTGCGTGTAATGACTCTATATAATAGATCCCTCTGCGTGTGATGACTCTATATAATAGATTCCTCTGCGTGTAATGACTCTATATAATAGATCCCTTTGTGTGTAATGACTCTATATAATAGATCCCTCTGTGTGTAATGACTCTATATAATAGATCCCTCAGCGTGTAACGACTCTATATAATAGATCCCTCTGCGTGTAATGACTCTATATAATAGATCCGTCTGCGTGTAATGACTCTATATAATAGATCCCTCTGCGTGTAATGACTCTATATAATAGATCCCTCTGCGTGTAATGACTGTATATAATAGACCGCTCTGCGTGTAATGGCTCTATATAATAGATCCCTCTGCGTGTAATGACTCTATATAATAGATCCCTCTGCGTGTAATGACTATATATAATAGATCCCTCTGCGTGTAATGACTCTATATAATAGATCACTCTGCGTGTGATGACTCTATATAATAGATCGCTCTCTGTGTAATGACTCTATATAATAGATCCCTCTGCGTGTGATGACTCTATATAATAGATCGCTCTGTGTGTGATGACTCTATATAATAGATCGCTCTCTGTTTAATGACTCTATATAATAGATTGCTCTGTGTGTAATGACTCTATATAATAGATCCCTCTGTGTGTAATGACTCTATATAATAGATCCCTCTGTGTGTAATGACTCTATATAATAGATCCCTCTGTGTGTAATGACTATATATAATAGATCCCTCTGTGTGTAATGACTCTATATAATAGATCCCTCTGTGTGTAATGACTATATATAATAGATCCCTCTGCGTGTAATGACTATATATAATAGATCCCTCTGCGTGTAATGACTCTATATAATAGATCCCTCTGCGTGTAATGACTCTATATAATAGACCCCTCTGCGTGTAATGACTCTATATAATAGACCCTTCTGCATGTAATGACTCTATATAATAGATCCCTCTGCGTATAATGACTCTATATAATAGATCCTTCTGCGTGTAATGACTCTATATCAGGGTTCCCCAACTCCAGTCCTCAAGGCCCACCAACAGGTCATGTTTTCAGGATTTCCTTAGTATTGCACAGGTGATGGAATTATTGCCTGTGCAGGTGATGCAATCATCACCTGTGTAATACTAAGGAAATCCTGAAAACATGACCTGTTGGTGGGCCTTGAGGACTGGAGTTGGGGAACCCTGCTCTATATAATAGACCCCTCTGCGTGTAATGACTCTATATAATAGACCCTTCTGCGTGTAATGACTCTATATAATAGATCCCTCTGCGTGTAATGACTCTATATAATAGATCCCTCTGTGTGTAATGACTCTATATAATAGATCCCTCTGCGTGTAATGACTCTATATAATAGATCGCTCTGCGTGTAATCACTGTATATAATAGATCGCTCTGTGTGTAATGACTCTATATAATAGATCCCTCTGTGTGTAATGACTCTATATAATAGATCCCTCTGCGTGTAATGACTCTATATAATAGATCCCTCTGCGTGTAATGACTCTATATAATAGATCCCTCTGCGTGTAATGACTCTATATAATAGATCCCTCTGCGTGTAATCACTCTATATAATAGATCCCTCAGCGTGTAATCACTCTATATAATAGATCCCTCTGCGTGTAATGACTCTATATAATAGATCCCTCTGCGTGTAATGACTCTATATAATAGATCCCTCTGTGTGTAATGACTCTATATAATAGATCCCTCTGTGTGTAATGACTCTATATAATAGATCCCTATGCGTGTAATGACTCTATATAATAGATCCCTCTGCGTGTAATGACTCTATATAATAGATCCCTCTGTGTGTAATGACTCTATATATTAGATCCCTCTGCGTGTAATGACTCTATGTAATAGATCCCTCTGTGTGTAATGACTCTATATAATAGATCCCTCTGCGTGTGATGACTCTATATAATAGACTCTATATAATAGATCCCTCTGCGTGTAATGACTCTATATAATAGATCCCTCTGTGTGTAATGACTCTATATAATAGATCCCTCTGCGTGTAATGACTCTATATAATAGATCCCTCTGCGTGTAATGACTCTATATAATAGATCCCTCTGCGTGTATTGACTCTATATAACAGATCCCTCTGCGTGTGATGACTCTATATAATAGATCCCTCTGCGTGTAATGACTCTATATAATAGATCCCTCTGCGTGTAATGACTCTATATAATAGATCCCTCTGCATGTAATGACTCTATAATAGATCCCTCTGCGTGTAATGACTAAATATAATAGATCCCTCTGCGTGTAATGACTCTATATAATAGATCCCTCTGCGTGTAATGACTCTATATAATAGATCCCTCTGCGTGTAATGACTCTATATAATAGATCCCTCTGCGTATAATGACTCTATATAATAGATCCCTCTGCGTGTAATGACTCTATATAATAGATCCCTCTGCATATAATGACTCTATATAATAGATCCCTCTGCGTGTAATGACTCTATATAATAGATCCCTCTGTGTGTAATGACTCTATATAATAGATCCCTCTGTGTGTAATGACTCTATATAGATCCCTCTGTGTGTAATGACTCTATATAATAGATCCCTCTGAGTGTAATGACTCTATATAATAGATCCTTCTGCGTGTAATGACTCTATATAATAGATCCCTCTGTGTGTAATGACTCTATATAATAGATCACTCTTTGTGTAATGACTCTATATAATATATCCCTCTGCGTGTAATGACTCTATAGAATAGATCCCTCTGTGTAATGACTCTATATAATAGATCCCTCTGCGTGTAATGACTCTATATAATAGATCCCTCTGCATGTAATGACTCTATATAATAGATCCCTCTGCGTGTAATGACTCTATATAATAGATCCCTCTGCGTGTAATAACTCTATATAATAGACCCCTCTGCGTGTAATGACTCTATAATAGATCCCTCTGCGCGTAATGACTCTATATAATAGATCCCTCTGCGTGTAATGACTCTATAAAATAGATCCCTCTGCGTGTAATGACTCAATATAATAGATCGCTCTGCGTGTGATGACTCTATATAATAGATCGCTCTCTGTGTAATGACTCTATATAATAGATCCCTCTGCGTGTGATGACTCTATTTAATAGATCGCTCTGTGTGTGATGACTCTATATAATAGATCGCTCTCTGTTTAATGACTCTATATAATAGATTGCTCTGTGTGTAATGACTCTATATAATAGATCCCTCTGTGTGTAATGACTCTATATAATAGATCCCTCTGTGTGTAATGACTCTATATAATAGATCCCTCTGTGTGTAATGACTATATATAATAGATCCCTCTGTGTGTAATGACTCTATATAATAGATCCCTCTGTGTGTAATGACTATATATAATAGATCCCTCTGCGTGTAATGACTATATATAATAGATCCCTCTGCGTGTAATGACTCTATATAATAGATCCCTCTGCGTGTAATGACTCTATATAATAGATCCCTCTGCGTGTAATGACTATATATAATAGATCCCTCTGCGTGTAATGACTCTATATAATAGATCCCTCTGCGTGTAATGACTCTATAAAATAGATCCCTCTGCGTGTAATGACTCTATATAATAGATCGCTCTGCGTGTGATGACTCTATATAATAGATCGCTCTCTGTGTAATGACTCTATATAATAGATCCCTCTGCGTGTGATGACTCTATATAATAGATCGCTCTGTGTGTGATGACTCTATATAATAGATCGCTCTCTGTTTAATGACTCTATATAATAGATTGCTCTGTGTGTAATGACTCTATATAATAGATCCCTCTGTGTGTAATGACTCTATATAATAGATCCCTCTGTGTGTAATGACTCTATATAATAGATCCCTCTGTGTGTAATGACTATATATAATAGATCCCTCTGTGTGTAATGACTCTATATAATAGATCCCTCTGTGTGTAATGACTCTATATAATAGATCCCTCTGTGTGTAATGACTATATATAATAGATCCCTCTGCGTGTAATGACTATATATAATAGATCCCTCTGCGTGTAATGGCTTTATATAATAGATCCCTCTGCGTGTAATGACTCTATATAATAGAGCCCTCTGCGTGTAATGACTATATATAATAGATCCCTCTGCGTGTAATGACTCTATATAATAGATCACTCTGCGTGTGATGACTCTATATAATAGATCGCTCTCTGTGTAATGACTCTATATAATAGATCCCTCTGCGTGTGATGACTCTATATAATAGATCGCTCTGTGTGTGATGACTCTATATAATAGATCGCTCTCTGTTTAATGACTCTATATAATAGATTGCTCTGTGTGTAATGACTCTATATAATAGATCCCTCTGTGTGTAATGACTCTATATAATAGATCCCTCTGTGTGTAATGACTCTATATAATAGATCCCTCTGTGTGTAATGACTATATATAATAGATCCCTCTGTGTGTAATGACTCTATATAATAGATCCCTCTGTGTGTAATGACTATATATAATAGATCCCTTTGCGTGTAATGACTATATATAATAGATCCCTCTGCGTGTAATGACTCTATATAATAGATCCCTCTGCGTGTAATGACTCTATATAATAGACCCCTCTGCGTGTAATGACTCTATATAATAGACCCTTCTGCATGTAATGACTCTATATAATAGATCCCTCTGCGTGTAATGACTCTATATAATAGATCCTTCTGCGTGTAATGACTCTATATAATAGACCCCTCTGCGTGTAATGACTCTATATAATAGACCCTTCTGCGTGTAATGACTCTATATAAAAGATCCCTCTGCGTGTAATGACTCTATATAATAGATCCCTCTGTGTGTAATGACTCTATATAATAGATCCCTCTGCGTGTAATGACTCTATATAATAGATCGCTCTGCGTGTAATCACTGTATATAATAGATCGCTCTGTGTGTAATGACTCTATATAATAGATCCCTCTGTGTGTAATGACTTTATATAATAGATCCCTCTGCGTGTAATGACTCTATATAATAGATCCCTCTGCGTGTAATGACTCTATATAATAGATCCCTCTGCGTGTAATGACTCTATATAATAGATCCCTCTGCGTGTAATCACTCTATATAATAGATCCCTCAGCGTGTAATCACTCTATATAATAGATCCCTCTGCGTGTAATGACTCTATATAATAGATCCCTCTGCGTGTAATGACTCTATATAATAGATCCCTCTGTGTGTAATGACTCTATATAATAGATCCCTCTGTGTGTAATGACTCTATATAATAGATCCCTCTGCGTGTAATGACTCTATATAATAGATCCCTCTGCGTGTAATGACTCTATATAATAGATCCCTCTGTGTGTAATGACTCTATATATTAGATCCCTCTGCGTGTAATGACTCTATGTAATAGATCCCTCTGTGTGTAATGACTCTATATAATAGATCCCTCTGCGTGTGATGACTCTATATAATAGATCCCTCTGCGTGTAATGACTCTATATAATAGATCCCTCTGTGTGTAATGACTCTATATAATAGATCCCTCTGCGTGTAATGACTCTATATAATAGATCCCTCTGCGTGTAATGACTCTATATAATAGATCCCTCTGCGTGTATTGACTCTATATAATAGATCCCTCTGCATGTGATGACTCTATATAATAGATCCCTCTGCGTGTAATGACTCTATATAATAGATCCCTCTGCGTGTAATGACTCTATATAATAGATCCCTCTGCATGTAATGACTCTATAATAGACCCCTCTGCGTGTAATGACTCTATATAATAGACCCTTCTGCATGTAATGACTCTATATAATAGATCCCTCTGCGTGTAATGACTCTATATAATAGATCCTTCTGCGTGTAATGACTCTATATAATAGACCCCTCTGCGTGTAATGACTCTATATAATAGACCCTTCTGCGTGTAATGACTCTATATAATAGATCCCTCTGCGTGTAATGACTCTATATAATAGATCCCTCTGTGTGTAATGACTCTATATAATAGATCCCTCTGCGTGTAATGACTCTATATAATAGATCGCTCTGCGTGTAATCACTGTATATAATAGATCGCTCTGTGTGTAATGACTCTATATAATAGATCCCTCTGTGTGTAATGACTTTATATAATAGATCCCTCTGCGTGTAATGACTCTATATAATAGATCCCTCTGCGTGTAATGACTCTATATAATAGATCCCTCTGCGTGTAATGACTCTATATAATAGATCCCTCTGCGTGTAATGACTCTATATAATAGATCCCTCTGCGTGTAATGACTCTATATAATAGATCCCTCTGCGTAAAATGACTCTATATAATAGATCCCTCTGCGTGTAATGACTCTATATAATAGAACCTTCTGCGTGTAATGACTCTATATAATAGATCCCTCTGCATATAATGACTCTATATAATAGATCCCTCTGCGTGTAATGACTCTATATAATAGATCCCTCTGTGTGTAATGACTCTATATAATAGATCCCTCTGTGTGTAATGACTCTATATAATAGATCCCTCTGTGTGTAATGACTCTATATAATAGATCTCTCTGTGTGTAATGACTCTATATAATAGATCACTCTGTGTGTAATGACTCTATATAACAGATCCCTCTGTGTGTAATGACTCTATATAATAGATCCCTCTGTGTGTAATGACTCTATATAATAGATCACTCTGTGTGTAATGACTCTATATAATAGATCCCTCTGTGTGTAATGACTCTATATAATAGATCCCTCTGCGTGTAATGACTCTATATAATAGATCCCTCTGCGTGTAATGACTTTATATAATAGATCCCTCTGCATGTAATGACTCTATATAATAGATCACTCTTCGAGTAATGACTCTATATAATAGATCCCTCTGTGTGTAATGACTCTATATAATAGATCGCTCTGCGTGTAATGACTCAATATAATAGATCCCTCTGCGTGTAATGACTCTATATAATAGATCTCTCTGCGTGTAATGACTCTATATAATAGACCCTTCTGCATGTAATGACTCTATATAATAGATCCCTCTGCGTGTAATGACTCTATATAATAGATCCTTCTGCGTGTAATAACTCTCTATAATAGACCCCTCTGCGTGTAATGACTCTATATAATAGACCCTTCTGCGTGTAATGACTCTATATAATAGATCCCTCTGCGTGTAATGACTCTATATAATAGATCCCTCTGTGTGTAATGACTCTATATAATAGATCCCTCTGCGTGTAATGACTCTATATAATAGATCGCTCTGCGTGTAATCACTTTATATAATAGATCGTTCTGTGTGTAATGACTCTATATAATAGATCCCTCTGTGTGTAATGACTCTATATAATAGATCCCTCTGCGTGTAATGACTCTATATAATAGATCCCTCTGCGTGTAATTACTCTATATAATAGATCCCTCTGCGTGTAGTGACTCTATATAATAGATCGCTCTGCGTGTGATGACTCTATATAATAGATCGCTCTCTGTGTAATGACTCTATATAATAGATCCCTCTGCGTGTAATGACTCTATATAATAGATCCCTCTGCGTGTGATGACTCTATATAATAGATCCCTCTGCGTGTAATGACTCTATATAATAGATCCCTTTGTGTGTAATGACTCTATATAATAGATCCCTCTGTGTGTAATGACTCTATATAATAGATCCCTCAGCGTGTAACGACTCTATATAATAGATCCCTCTGCGTGTAATGACTCTATATAATAGATCCGTCTGCGTGTAATGACTCTATATAATAGATCCCTCTGCGTGTAATGACTCTATATAATAGATCCCTCTGCGTGTAATGACTGTATATAATAGACCCCTCTGCGTGTAATGGCTCTATATAATAGATCCCTCTGCGTGTAATGACTCTATATAATAGATCCCTCTGCGTGTAATGACTATATATAATAGATCCCTCTGCGTGTAATGACTCTATATAATAGATCACTCTGCGTGTGATGACTCTATATAATAGATCGCTCTCTGTGTAATGACTCTATATAATAGATCCCTCTGCGTGTGATGACTCTATATAATAGATCGCTCTGTGTGTGATGACTCTATATAATAGATCGCTCTCTGTTTAATGACTCTATATAATAGATTGCTCTGTGTGTAATGACTCTATATAATAGATCCCTCTGTGTGTAATGACTCTATATAATAGATCCCTCTGTGTGTAATGACTCTATATAATAGATCCCTCTGTGTGTAATGACTATATATAATAGATCCCTCTGTGTGTAATGACTCTATATAATAGATCCCTCTGTGTGTAATGACTATATATAATAGATCCCTCTGTGTGTAATGACTCTATATAATAGATCCGTCTGCGTGTAATGACTCTATATAATAGATCCCTCTGCGTGTAATGACTCTATATAATAGATCCTTCTGCGTGTAATGACTCTATATAATAGACCCCTCTGCGTGTAATGACTCTATATAATAGACCCTTCTGCGTGTAATGACTCTATATAATAGATCCCTCTGCGTGTAATGACTCTATATAATAGATCCCTCTGTGTGTAATGACTCTATATAATAGATCCCTCTGCGTGTAATGACTCTATATAATAGATCGCTCTGCGTGTAATCACTGTATATAATAGATCGCTCTGTGTGTAATGACTCTATATAATAGATCCCTCTGTGTGTAATGACTCTATATAATAGATCCCTCTGCGTGTAATGACTCTATATAATAGATCCCTCTGCGTGTAATGACTCTATATAATAGATCCCTCTGCGTGTAATGACTCTATATAATAGATCCCTCTGCATGTAATCACTCTATATAATAGATCCCTCAGCGTGTAATCACTCTATATAATAGATCCCTCTGCGTGTAATGACTCTATATAATAGATCCCTCTGCGTGTAATGACTCTATATAATAGATCCCTCTGTGTGTAATGACTCTATATAATAGATCCCTCTGTGTGTAATGACTCTATATAATAGATCCCTCTGCGTGTAATGACTCTATATAATAGATCCCTCTGCGTGTAATGACTCTATATAATAGATCCCTCTGTGTGTAATGACTCTATATATTAGATCCCTCTGCGTGTAATGACTCTATGTAATAGATCCCTCTGTGTGTAATGACTCTATATAATAGATCCCTCTGCGTGTGATGACTCTATATAATAGACTCTATATAATAGATCCCTCTGCGTGTAATGACTCTATATAATAGATCCCTCTGTGTGTAATGACTCTATATAATAGATCCCTCTGCGTGTAATGACTCTATATAATAGATCCCTCTGCGTGTAATGACTCTATATAATAGATCCCTCTGCGTGTATTGACTCTATATAATAGATCCCTCTGCGTGTGATGACTCTATATAATAGATCCCTCTGCGTGTAATGACTCTATATAATAGATCCCTCTGCGTGTAATGACTCTATATAATAGATCCCTCTGCATGTAATGACTCTATAATAGATCCCTCTGCGTGTAATGACTCTATATAATAGATCCCTCTGCGTGTAATGACTCTATATAATAGATCCCTCTGCGTGTAATGACTCTATATAATAGATCCCTCTGCGTGTAATGACTCTATATAATACATCGGTCTGCGTGTAGTGACTCTATATAATAGATCCCTCTGCGTGTAATGACTCTATATAATAGATCCCTCTGCGTGTAATGACTCTATATAATAGATCGCTCTGCGTGTAATGACTCTATATAATAGATCGCTCTGCGTGTAATGACTCTATATAATAGATCCCTCAGCGTGTAACGACTCTATATAATAGATCCCTCTGCGTGTAATGACTCTATATAATAGATCCCTCTGCGTGTAATGACTCTATATAATAGATCCCTCTGCGTGTAATGACTCTATATAATAGATCCCTCTGCGTGTAATGACTCTATATAATAGATCCCTCTGCATGTAACGACTCTATATAATAGACCCCTCTGCGTGTAACGACTCTATATAATAGATCCCTCTGCGTGTAATGACTCTATATAATAGATCCCTCTGCGTGTAATGACTCTATATAATAGATCCCTCTGCGTGTAATGACTCTACATAATAGATCCCTCTGTGTGTAATGACTCTATATAATAGATCCCTCTGTGTGTAATGACTCTATATAATAGATCCCTCAGCGTGTAACGACTCTATATAATAGATCCCTCTGCGTGTAATGACTCTATATAATAGATCCCTCTGCGTGTAATGACTCTATATAATAGATCCCTCTGCGTGTAACGACTCTATATAATAGACCCCTCTGCGTGTAACGACTCTATATAATAGATCCCTCTGCGTGTAATGACTCTATATAATAGATCCCTCTGCGTGTAATGACTCTATATAATAGATCCCTCTGCGTGTAATGACTCTACATAATAGATCCCTCTGTGTGTAATGACTCTATATAATAGATCCCTCTGTGTGTAATGACTCTATATAATAGATCCCTCAGCGTGTAACGACTCTATATAATAGATCCCTCTGCGTGTAATGACTCTATATAATAGATCCCTCTGCGTGTAATGACTCTATTTCATAGATCTCTCTGCGTGTAATGACTCTATATAATAGACCCGTCTGCGTGTAATGACTCTATATAATAGATCCCTCAGCGTGTAACGACTCTATATAATAGATCCCTCTGCGTGTAATGACTCTATATAATAGATCCCTCTGCGTGTAATGACTCTATATAATAGATCCCTCTGCGTGTAATGACTCTATATAATAGATCCCTCTGCATGTAATGACTGTATATAATAGACCCCTCTGCGTGTAATGGCTCTATATAATAGATCCCTCTGCGTGTAATGACTCTATATAATAGATCCCTCTGCGTGTAATGACTATATATAATAGATCCCTCTGCGTGTAATGACTCTATATAATAGATCACTCTGCGTGTGATGACTCTATATAATAGATCGCTCTCTGTGTAATGACTCTATATAATAGATCCCTCTGCGTGTGATGACTCTATATAATAGATCGCTCTGTGTGTGATGACTCTATATAATAGATCGCTCTCTGTGTAATGACTCTATATAATAGATTGCTCTGTGTGTAATGACTCTATATAATAGATCCCTCTGTGTGTAATGACTCTATATAATAGATCCCTCTGTGTGTAATGACTCTATATAATAGATCCCTCTGTGTGTAATGACTATATATAATAGATCCCTCTGTGTGTAATGACTCTATATAATAGATCCCTCTGTGTGTAATGACTCTATATAATAGATCCCTCTGTGTGTAATGACTATATATAATAGATCCCTCTGCGTGTAATGACTCTATATAATAGATCCCTCTGCGTGTAATGACTCTATATAATAGACCCCTCTGCGTGTAATGACTCTATATAATAGACCCTTCTGCATGTAATGACTCTATATAATAGATCCCTCTGCGTGTAATGACTCTACATAATAGATCCTTCTGCGTGTAATGACTCTATATAATAGACCCCTCTGCGTGTAATGACTCTATATAATAGACCCTTCTGCGTGTAATGACTCTATATAATAGATCCCTCTGCGTGTAATGACTCTATATAATAGATCCCTCTGTGTGTAATGACTCTATATAATAGATCCCTCTGCGTGTAATGACTCTATATAATAGATCCCTCTGCGTGTAATGACTCTATATAATAGATCCCTCTGCGTGTAATGACTCTACATAATAGATCGCTCTGTGTGTAATGACTCTATATAATAGATCCCTCTGTGTGTAATGACTCTATATAATAGATCCCTCAGCGTGTAACGACTCTATATAATAGATCCCTCTGCGTGTAATGACTCTATATAATAGATCCCTCTGCGTGTAATGACTCTATATAATAGATCCCTCTGCGTGTAACGACTCTATATAATAGACCCCTCTGCGTGTAACGACTCTATATAATAGATCCCTCTGCGTGTAATGACTCTATATAATAGATCCCTCTGCGTGTAATGACTCTATATAATAGATCCCTCTGCGTGTAATGACTCTACATAATAGATCCCTCTGTGTGTAATGACTCTATATAATAGATCCCTCTGTGTGTAATGACTCTATATAATACATCCCTCAGCGTGTAACGACTCTATATAATAGATCCCTCTGCGTGTAATGACTCTATATAATAGATCCCTCTGCGTGTAATGACTCTATTTCATAGATCCCTCTGCGTGTAATGACTCTATATAATAGACCCGTCTGCGTGTAATGACTCTATATAATAGATCCCTCAGCGTGTAACGACTCTATATAATTGATCCCTCTGCGTGTAATGACTCTATATAATAGATCCCTCTGCGTGTAATGACTCTATATAATAGATCCCTCTGCGTGTAATGACTCTATATAATAGATCCCTCTGCATGTAATGACTGTATATAATAGACCCCTCTGCGTGTAATGGCTCTATATAATAGATCCCTCTGCGTGTAATGACTCTATATAATAGATCCCTCTGCGTGTAATGACTATATATAATAGATCCCTCTGCGTGTAATGACTCTATATAATAGATCACTCTGTGTGTGATGACTCTATATAATAGATCGCTCTCTGTGTAATGACTCTATATAATAGATCCCTCTGCGTGTGATGACTCTATATAATAGATCGCTCTGTGTGTGATGACTCTATATAATAGATCGCT